>NC_069499.1:1218617407-1218917407 GCF_027579735.1 Bombina bombina
CTGCTGTGATCCATTAAATATGGATTTCTTTCATGTAATTAACAAGAGTCCATGAGCTAGTGACGTATGGGATATACATTCCTACCAGGAGGGGCAAAGTTTCCCAAACCTTAAAATGCCTATAAATACACCCCTCACCACACCCACAATTCAGTTTTACAAACTTTGCCTCCAAGGGAGGTGGTGAAGTAAGTTTGTGCTAGATTCTACGTTGATATGCGCTCCGCAGCAAGTTGGAGCCCGGTTTTCCTCTCAGCGTGCAGTGAATGTCAGAGGGATGTGAGGAGAGTATTGCCTATTGAATGCAGTGATCTCCTTCTACGGGGTCTATTTCATAGGTTCTCTGTTATCAGTCGTAGAGATTCATCTCTTACCTCCCTTATCAGATCGACGATATACTCTTATATTTACCATTTCCTCTACTGATTCTCGTTTCAGTACTGGTTTGGCTTTCTACAAACATGTAGATGAGTGTCCTGGGGTAAGTAAGTCTTATTTTCTGTGACACTCTAAAGCTATGGTTGGGCACTTTATTTATAAAGTTCTAAATATATGTATTCAAACATTTATTTGCCTTGACTCAGAATGTTCAACTTTCCTTATTTCCAGACAGTCAGTTTCATATTTGGGATTATGCTTTAAATTATCATATTTTTTCTTACCTCAAAAATTTGACTTTTTTCCCTGTGGGCTGTTAGGCTCGCGGGGGCTGAAAATGCTTCATTTTATTGTGTCATTCTTGGCGCGGACTTTTTTGGCGCAAAAATTCTTTTCCGTTTCCGGCGTCATACGTGTCGCCGGAAGTTGCGTCATTTTTGACGTTATTTTGCGCCAAAAATGTCGGCGTTCCGGATGTGGCGTCATTTTTGGCGCCAAAAAGCATTTAGGCGCCAAATAATGTGGGCGTCTTATTTGGCGCCAAAAAATATGGGCGTCGCTTTTGTCTCCACATTATTTCAGTCTCATTTTTCATTTGCTTCTGGTTGCTAGAAGCTTGATGTTTGGCATTTTTTTTCCCATTCCTGAAACTGTCTTATAAGGAATTTGATCTATTTTGCTTTATATGTTGTTTTTTCTCTTACATATTGCAAGATGTCTCACGTTGCATCTGAGCCAGAAGATACTACAGGAAAACCACTGCCTGCTGGATCTACCAAAGCTAAGTGTATCTGCTGTAAACTTTTGGTAGCTATTCCTCCAGCTGTTGTTTGTAATAATTGTCATGACAAACTTGTTAAAGCAGATAATATTTCCTTTAGTGATGTACCATTGCCTGTTGCAGTTCCCTCAACATCTAAGGTGCAGAATGTTCCTGATAACATAAGAGATTTTGTTTCTGAATCCATAAAGAAGGCTTTGTCTGTTATTTCTCCTTCTAGTAAACGTAAAAAGTCTTTTAAATCTTCTCTCTCTCCAGATGAATTTTTAAATGAACACCATCATTCTGATTCTTTGGACTCTTCTGGTTCAGAGGATTCTGTCTCAGAGATTGATGCTGATAAATCTTCATATTTATTTAAGATGGAATTTATTCGCTCTTTACTTAAAGAAGTACTAATTGCTTTAGAAATAGAGGATTCTAGTCCTCTTGATACTAATTCTATATGTTTGGATAAGGTTTTTAAAGCTCCTGCGGTTATTCCAGAAGTCTTTCCTGTTCCTAATGCTATTTCTGCAGTAATTGCTAAGGAATGGGATAAATTGGGTAATTCATTTACTCCTTCTAAACGTTTTAAGCAATTATATCCTGTTCCGCCTGACAGGTTAGAATTTTGGGACAAAATCCCTAAAGTTGATGGGGCTATTTCTACCCTTGCTAAACGTACTACCATTCCTACGTCAGATGGTACCTCGTTTAAAGATCCTTTAGATAGAAAAATTGAATCTTTTCTAAGAAAAGCTTATCTATGTTCAGGTAATCTTCTTAGACCTGCTATATCATTGGCTGATGTTGCTGCAGCTTCAACTTTTTGGTTGGAAACTCTAGCGCAACAAGTAACAAATCGTGATTCTCATGATATTATTATTCTTCTCCAGCATGCTAATAATTTCATCTGTGATGCCATTTTTGATATTATTAGAGTTGATGTTAGATTTATGTCTCTGGCTATCTTAGCCAGAAGAGCTTTATGGCTTAAGACTTGGAATGCTGATATGGCTTCTAAATCAACTCTACTTTCCATTTCTTTCCAGGGAAACAAATTATTTGGTTCTCAGTTGGATTCTATTATTTCAACTGTTACTGGTGGGAAAGGAACTTTTTTACCACAGGATAAAAAGTCTAAAGGTAAAAACAGGGCTAACAATCGTTTTCGTTCCTTTCATTTCAACAAAGAACAAAAGCCTGATCCTTCGTCCTCAGGAGCAGTTTCAGTTTGGAAACCATCTCCAGTCTGGAATAAATCCAAGCCTGCTAGAAAGGCAAAGCCTGCTTCTAAGTTCACATGAAGGTACGGCCCTCATTCCAGTTCAGCTGGTAGGGGGCAGGTTACGTTTTTTCAAAGAAATTTGGATCAATTCTGTTCACAATCTTTGGATTCAGAACATTGTTTCAGAAGGGTACAGAATTGGTTTCAAGATGAGACCTCCTGCAAAGAGATTTTTTCTTTCCCATGTCCCAGTAAATCCAGTGAAAGCTCAAGCATTTCTGAATTGTGTTTCAGATCTAGAGTTGGCTGGAGTAATTATGCCAGTTCCAGTTCCGGAACAGGGGATGGGGTTTTATTCAAATCTCTTCATTGTACCAAAGAAGGAGAATTCCTTCAGACCAGTTCTGGATCTAAAATTATTGAATCGTTATGTAAGGATACCAACGTTCAAGATGGTAACTGTAAGGACTATATTGCCTTTTGTTCAGCAAGGGAATTATATGTCCACAATAGATTTACAGGATGCATATCTGCATATTCCAATTCATCCAGATCATTATCAGTTCCTGAGATTCTCTTTTCTAGACAAGCATTACCAATTTGTGGCTCTACCGTTTGGCCTTGCTACAGCTCCAAGAATTTTCACAAAGATTCTCGGTGCCCTTCTGTCTGTAATCAGAGAACAGGGTATTGTGGTATTTCCTTATTTGGACGATATCTTGGTACTTGCTCCGTCTTTACATTTAGCAGAGTCTCATACGAATCGACTTGTGTTGTTTCTTCAAGATCATGGTTGGAGGATCAATTTACCAAAAAGTTCTTTGATTCCTCAAACAAGGGTAACCTTTCTGGGTTTCCAGATAGATTCAGTGTCCATGACTTTGTCTTTAACAGACAAGAGACGTCTAAAATTGATTACAGCCTGTCGAAACCTTCAGTCTCAATCATTCCCTTCGGTAGCCTTATGCATGGAAATTCTAGGTCTTATGACTGCTGCATCGGACGCGATCCCCTTTGCTCGTTTTCACATGCGACCTCTTCAGCTCTGTATGCTGAACCAATGGTGCAGGGATTACACGAAGATATATCAATTAATATCTTTAAAACCGATTGTTCGGCACTCTCTAACGTGGTGGACAGATCACCATCGTTTAATTCAGGGGGCTTCTTTTGTTCTTCCGACCTGGACTGTAATTTCAACAGATGCAAGTCTCACAGGTTGGGGAGCTGTGTGGGGATCTCTGACGGCACAAGGAGTTTGGGAATCTCAGGAGGTGAGATTACCGATCAATATCTTGGAACTCCGTGCAGTTTTCAGAGCTCTTCAGTTTTGGCCTCTTCTGAAGAGAGAATCGTTCATTTGTTTTCAGACAGACAATGTCACAACTGTGGCATACATCAATCATCAAGGAGGGACTCACAGTCCTCTGGCTATGAAAGAAGTATCTCGAATTTTGGTTTGGGCGGAATCCAGCTCCTGTCTAATCTCTGCGGTTCATATCCCAGGTGTAGACAATTGGGAAGTGGATTATCTCAGTCGCCAAACGTTGCATCCGGGCGAATGGTCTCTTCACCCAGAGGTATTTCTTCAGATTGTTCAATTGTGGGGGCTTCCAGAGATAGATCTGATGGCCTCTCATCTAAACAAGAAACTTCCCAGGTATCTGTCCAGATCCCGGGATCCTCAGGCGGAGGCAGTGGATGCATTATCACTTCCTTGGAAGTATCATCCTGCCTATATCTTTCCGCCTCTAGTTCTTCTTCCAAGAGTAATCTCCAAGATTCTGAGGGAATGCTCGTTTGTTCTGCTAATAGCTCCGGCATGGCCTCACAGGTTTTGGTATGCGGATCTTGTCCGGATGGCATCTTGCCAGCCATGGACTCTTCCGTTAAGACCAGACCTTCTGTCACAAGGTCCTTTTTTCCATCCGGATCTGAAATCCTTAAATTTAAAGGTATGGAGATTGAACGCTTGATTCTTGGTCATAGAGGTTTCTCTGACTCCGTGATTAATACTATGTTACAGGCTCGTAAATCTGTATCTCGAGAGATATATTATAGAGTCTGGAAGACTTATATTTCTTGGTGTCTTTCTCATCATTTTTCTTGGCATTCTTTTAGAATACCGAGAATTTTACAGTTTCTTCAGGATGGTTTAGATAAGGGTTTGTCCGCAAGTTCTTTGAAAGGACAAATCTCCGCTCTTTCTGTTCTTTTTCACAGAAAGATTGCTATTCTTCCTGATATTCATTGTTTTGTACAAGCTTTGGTTCGTATAAAACCTGTCATTAAGTCAATTTCTCCTCCTTGGAGTTTGAATTTGGTTCTGGGAGCTCTTCAAGCTCCTCCGTTTGAACCTATGCATTCATTGGACATTAAATTACTTTCTTGGAAAGTTTTGTTCCTTTTGGCCATCTCTTCTGCTAGAAGAGTTTCTGAATTATCTGCTCTTTCGTGTGAGTCTCCTTTTCTGATTTTTCATCAGGATAAGGCGGTGTTGCGAACTTCTTTTGAATTTTTACCTAAAGTTGTGAATTCCAACAACATTAGTAGAGAAATTGTGGTTCCTTCATTATGTCCTAATCCTAAGAATTCTAAGGAGAAATCATTGCATTCTTTGGATGTTGTTAGAGCTTTGAAATATTATGTTGAAGCTACGAAATCTTTCCGTAAGACTTCTAGTCTATTTGTTATCTTTTCCGGTTCTAGGAAAGGCCAGAAAGCTTCTGCCATTTCTTTGGCATCTTGGTTGAAATCTTTAATTCATCTTGCCTATGTTGAGTCGGGTAAAATTCCGCCTCAAAGAATTACAGCTCATTCTACTAGGTCAGTATCTACTTCCTGGGCGTTTAGGAATGAAGCTTCGGTTGACCAGATCTGCAAAGCAGCAACTTGGTCCTCTTTGCATACTTTTACTAAATTCTACCATTTTGATGTATTTTCTTCTTCTGAAGCAGTTTTTGGTAGAAAAGTTCTTCAGGCAGCGGTTTCAGTTTGAATCTTCTGCTTATGTTTTTTGTTAAACTTTATTTTGGGTGTGGATTATTTTCAGCAGGAATTGGCTGTCTTTATTTTATCCCTCCCTCTCTAGTGACTCTTGTGTGGAAAGATCCACATCTTGGGTAGTCATTATCCCATACGTCACTAGCTCATGGACTCTTGTTAATTACATGAAAGAAAACATAATTTATGTAAGAACTTACCTGATAAATTCATTTCTTTCATATTAACAAGAGTCCATGAGGCCCACCCTTTTTTGTGGTGGTTATGATTTTTTTGTATAAAGCACAATTATTCCAATTCCTTATTTTATATGCTTCGCACTTTTTTTCTTATCACCCCACTTCTTGGCTATTCGTTAAACTGATTTGTGGGTGTGGTGAGGGGTGTATTTATAGGCATTTTAAGGTTTGGGAAACTTTGCCCCTCCTGGTAGGAATGTATATCCCATACGTCACTAGCTCATGGACTCTTGTTAATATGAAAGAAATGAATTTATCAGGTAAGTTCTTACATAAATTATGTTTTTGCAAAACAAAAATGTTTCACAAAACTCATAACAAAAATGTTACAAAGTACACTAACACCCATAAACTACCTATTAACCCCTAAACCGCCATCTCCAGCATCACAAATAATATATAAAACCTATTAACCCCTAAACCGCCACCCCTGCATCGCAAATACTATAATAAACCTATTAACCCCTAAACTGCCGCCCACCCACATCGCTACTACTATAATAAACCTATTAACCCCTAAACCACTGGCCCCCCACATCGCAAAACACACTAAATTAAACTATTAACCCCTAAACCTAACACCCCCTAATTTTAAATTAAACATACAATAGAACTACCTTCAAAAAAATAAAAACTTACCTGTGAAATAAAAAAAACTAAGATTAAACTATAAATTAACCTAACATTTCTATTTAAAAAAAATAATAAAATAAATTGCAATATTAAAAAATCCTAACACTACAAAGAAATTAACCTAACATTACAAAAAACAAACACTAAAATTAAGAAAAATTAAAAAAAAATGTATCATTACCAAAAAACCTCCACTAAAATTACGAAAAATAAAAAACACTAAGATTACAAAAACCCCCCCGAAATTATCCAAAATAATAAAAATTAAACCTAATCTAATACCCCAATAAAATCAAAAAGCCACCCCAAAATAAAAACACCCGTAAGCTAACAAACCAACTACCCATTGCTCCTAAAGGGGCATTTGTATGGGCATTGCAATCAGCTCTTTTACACCCATAAACCCCCCCCAAAAAACCCTAATCTAAAAAAATAAACACCCCCCAAAAACCTAACACTAACCCCAGAAAATGTACTCAGCGTTCCTGAAGTCCAGGCGGAGCAAAGTCTTCATCCAGGCAGTGAAGATCTTCTTCAAGGGCAGCACCATTTTCTATCTTCTATCTTCTTCCCAGAAGTGCGGATCGGTCTTCGGCATTGCGCGGATCCTCATCTGGAGCGCTGGTCCCCATCAGCAGCGGCAGTCCTCAGCGACATGGATCCTCTTCATGCGATTGTCCACCGCGCACACAAGCTTGAATGCAAGGTACCCCTTTTATATTGGGGTACCGTTGCATTCCTATTAGCTGAAAATTTCAAATCAGCCAATAGCATGAGAGGTGCTTAAATTCTATTGGCTGATTTGAACAGTTTGGCTTTTTATGCTTGTCGGGTTAGCGCGCAAGTGAAAACAGTTTATTTTGATTATAGAGCAAAAAATCGGACAAAGAACACCCTACTCGCGCACAAACACGATTGCATATTCTCATATATATGTATATGTGTGTGTATGTATGTGATGGTATTTTACACACACACACTTTTATTTATATATATATATATATATATATATATATCTCACATATTCCCCTATGTAAAATATTACACAGTATAACACTTTATTAAAAATTAATATTGCATAAATATGTTTTAACATGTTTTCATCTACTTAAGCGAAGGGCTCCAGTGTACTTGTGTATATATGTCTGTAAAAACACATATAAATACATATATGTGTGTGTATGTATGTATGTGTGTGTAAGTATATGTATTTATGTATGCGTGTGTGTATATGTGTGTGTGTGTGTATATATATATATATATATATATATATATATATATATATATATATATATATATATATATATATATATATATATATATATATATATATAATCTCACACATATATAGAAATGTATGTATCTCAATGCTAAAGCCCTTTGCCTGCCTTTTTTATTTAAAACATCTGAGACCTCATATCTTTGAGCCCTTATAACTTTTTTTGTGCAATTTTTTAAAAATAATTTTGATTAGTTATTATGAGTGTAATTGTACTTTGTAATGTATTTTGAATGTGTTTTATGACACTTTTTTGTTTTGTGAAACAGTCAACCAGTGCTATGAGGTCGTGCTAACAAGCGATTGTGTTTATTTTTAACTTGTAATACCTCTTCTGTACACTGTAAGTTTAAGAGTAAAACGTGAAAGCGAGATTGAATTAACATAAATGTTTTGTTATAATAAACTTTCTCCGGCATTTACTCTTTTTTTATTTATTTTTTTGGAATGAGGAAAAAATAAAAAAACAATAAGAGTCTAAGTTATAAATCAGGTTAAAAGATAATGCTGAGGAAGAGAGATACCTGTTATAGATCTTGAATGTTTCCTTCTTTTTCAATAAGCTCGAATATTTAATACTAAAGGGAATGGGGGTGGGGGGGAGTAGCAAAAGAAATGAATTGGCCAGTGTTTTGTTTTTTTTTAAAGATTTTATTTTATGTAGCCTGTAAAAATATGTATACACCTGTAAATGATGATGTGATTTTTTAGATATGGAGTTACAGTGAATAAACATCTAGAGACCATTGGTAGATATTTATGTGCTTTTAATTGTGGTGTTTCGTTCTAATTTTAACATTGATATTGTATTTCAGAGGTAATTCAGGGGCTAAAGCTCAAAACGCCATCCAGATCTGTGGACACAAGCTTATTAAATAATGGTCCTTTGAATAGATATGAGATGCCGTCTCTTGTGTTTTCTATATCTAATTAATTCATATTGGGTATGCACTGCTGGGTGGGTGTGCATGGTTCTTTGTAAAGATAGCTCAGGGTAGGTACACACTGTTATCTGGCCTATATCAATGTAGGCTTGGTATACACTTCTCTCTGGTGTATATTCAGCTTAGTTATATGCGCTATTCTGGTGGACATCAATCTCAATACAGAGTAAATATTTCTTATGCTTTTTCCTGATGTCTACATTTCTCCACTTATTATAGCTTTGCTGTGGCAACAGCTGAAGAACTTGAGGCTAATAATGATGATTGTGCCATATGTTGGGATTCCATGCAAGCTGCCCGCAAGCTCCCTTGTGGACACCTCTTTCACAAGTGAGTGTTTGTAGCATTGGGAATGACTTGAACCCTGAGGCTTGTCTTTTACCCATGAATAAAGTGAGGTTCCTGGCCTTTATATTTTCGAATTAGATTGGTGCATGATCTATGTGCAGTGAGAGGGGCTGGTCTATGTGAGGTTCCTGTCCTTTATATGTTCTATTAGATTGGTGCATGATCTATGTGCATCAGAGGGGCTGGTCTATGTGAGGTTCCTGTCCTTTATATGTTCTATTAGATTGGTGCATGATCTATGTGCAGTGAGTGGGGCTGGTCTAGGTGAGGTTACTGTCCTTTATATGTTCTTTAAGATTGGTGCATGAACTATGTGCAGTGAGAGGGGCTGGTCTATGCGAGGTTCCTGTCCTTTATATGTTCTATTAGATTGGTGCATGATCTATGTGCAGTGATAGGGGCTGGTCTAGGTGAGGTTCCTATCCTTTATATGTTTTTTAAGATTGGTGCATGAACTATGTGCATCAGAGGGGCTGGTCTTTGTGAGGTTCCTGTCCTTTATATGTTCTTTAAGATTGGTGCATGATCTATGTGCATCAGAGGGGCTGGTCTATGTGAGGTTCCTGTCCTTTATATGTTCTTTAAGATTGGTGCATGATCTATGTGCAGTGAGAGGGGCTGGTCTATGTGAGGATCCTGACCTTTATATGTTCTTTAATATTGGTGCATGATCTATGTGCATCAGAGGGGCTGGTCTATGTGAGGTTCCTGTCCTTTATATGTTCTTTAAGATTGGTGCATGATCTATGTGCAGTGAGTGGGGCTGGTCTAGGTGAGGTTACTGTCCTTTATATGTTCTTTAAGATTGGTGCATGATCTATGTGCAGTGATAGGGGCTGGTCTATGTGAGGTTCCTGTCCTTTATATGTTCTTTAAGATTGGTGCATGATCTATGTGCAGTGAGAGGGGCTGGTCTATGCGAGGTTCCTGTCCTTTATATGTTCTATTAGATTGGTGAATGATCTATGTGCAGTGATAGGGGCTGGTCTAGGTGAGGTTCCTATCCTTTATATGTTTTTTAAGATTGGTGCATGAACTATGTGCATCAGAGGGGCTGGTCTATGTGAGGTTCCTGTCCTTTATATGTTCTTTAAGATTGGTGCATGATCTATGTGCAGTGAGAGGGGCTGGTCTATGTGAGGATCCTGACCTTTATATGTTCTTTAATATTGGTGCATGATCTATGTGCATCAGAGGGGCTGGTCTATGTGAGGTTCCTGTCCTTTATATGTTCTTTAAGATTGGTGCATGGTCTATGTGCAGTGAGAGGGGCTGGTCTATGCGAGGTTCCTGTCCTTTATATCATGGGATGTAACCTCACTCTTAATATGCATTTATTTCAGCCAGAATGAGATTCAGTTGCTAATGTTTTACCCACTGTTTCCCTAGCTCGTGTCTCCGCTCGTGGCTGGAGCAGGACACTTCTTGCCCAACTTGCAGAATGTCTCTGAACATGGCCGAGAACAACAGAGCTCGTGGAGAGCAACAAAGGGACAACACAGAGCAGAACCTGATACCGCTGGCAGTAACAGAAGGGCGTCCCAGACTCAATCACCATAACCATTTCTTCCATTTTGATGGTGAGTTTCTTTATTCATTGATTTGTGAATGAAGGAAAAGGGGACTTCTTATTTTATTTTCATTTTAATTATTTACATTTATTATCAGAAATAGTTACAAGTACAACAATAAGAAGAAATATATCTTGCCCCATGGTGTTAACAGAAATAAATAAGTGGGTTTAGGCACAGGGTATCTAGCACACATCCTGTAAAGCTCAGTCCTAAGTGTGCTACATGTAACCTTGAGTAAGATTGTTAGTTTGTAGGAGCAGAGTGGGAGTGCGCTGCTTTAGAAATATATAGGGCGATTAGAGCACTTGCTGTTGGCTGCATCAACTTTCTGTCAATTGCCCCAAGAAAAGCTTTAATACAGGCACCTGGGGTAGTGAGTAAACTAGAGGATTATAAAGTAAGTTCTTATGCAAAATAGTTTTTTGAGAGGTGATCTTGTAATAGATCTAGATTAATGATTTTCTTTATTATTATTAAAACCATCCCTTTAAGGATAAACTGAAATATCTGTAATTTATTATGTTTTTGACCACTGGGTATTCTGGAATTTGCTTCACAATGTTATATGTTACTGAATAGAAAGCATTTCAAGGTACATTCTGATACAAAATGATTGGGGCTGCTTAGCTGGAAAATTTTAATATGTCACTCAGTAGTTTAAAAAACACTCCCATTTAGCCACCAATCGGCAAGCGCTACCCAGGTCTTGAACCAAAAATGTGCTGGCACCTAAGCTTACATTAATGTTTTTCAAATAAAGATACCAAGAGAATAAAGAACAATTATAATAGGAGTAAATTAGAAAGTTGATTAATATTGCATGCTCTATTTGAATCATGAAAGAAAACAAATGGGTTTCATATCCCTTTAAATCTGATGACATTGCAGACTTTGTTTAAATGGTGAATCCATTAAAGGGACATAATACTCATATGCTAAATCACTTGAAACTGATGCAGTATAACTGTAAAAAGCTGACAGGAAAATATCACCTGAGCATCTCTATGTAAAAAAGGAAGATATTTTACCTCACAATCTCCTCAGCTCAGCAGAGTAAGTTCTGTGTAAAAAGTTATACTCAGCTGCTCCCAGCTGCAGGTAAAAAAATTAAAAAAAATGAAGAAATGAACAGCAGCCAATCAGCATCAGCAGTGCTGAGGTCATGAACTCTTACTGTGATCTCATGAGATTTGACTTAACTCTCATGAGATTTCATTGTAAACTTCCTTTACCTGATTGATGAAATAATATGAGAGTGCACGATGCTCATCCCTTCAGATGTCCCAGGACAGACACACTAAAATGCTGCTTAGAAATCCTTTACAATGGGAGGTGGCTACTGAGGAACTTTTGAGGTAAAATATCTTTCTTTTTCACATAGAGATGTTCAGGTGATATTTTCTAATCAGCTTTTTACAGCTATGCTGCATCACTTTCAAGTGTTTAAACATTTGGGTATTATGGCCCTTTAAATAACTTATCTATATACCTCCATGAAAGGTTGAGGTGCAGGATGAGTAAATTGCTATGCTGGATAGTAGTCATGTAGAATGGAACATTCTATGTTCTTAGGTAAAATATACAGTAAAAAGCTGTTTACATGTTATTGTCTACCTACGTGAACACTTTTTTTTTTTTATGTTCAAAATTATATATTAGAACTCAGATCTATAAAGTGTGAAGTAAAAACTATATTTAAGCAGATTACTGTCTTTACCAACGCACAAGCTGTTACAAAAGATGTAGTTCCTTTTGGGCCCTTTTTACAGCAAGGCAGACATTTTGCCATGAGAGGCAGAAAAATACTAAAATAACACTGAAAACATTTAACAATTTTGTGCATAACTGCATATGTCTCTTTCCCATGAGTGATCTAAATCCTACATACTGCAGTGCCAGCAGATTCTTTCTAAAGAGCGATTCACACTCTTTCTCATTATGTGTTTGTCTTTTCTTCACTGTAAACAATAACCAGACAGGGTGAATTCTGTAAGGGGGTGGAACTAAATATTTCCAACTTTAGATAATAGTTTACATGCAAAAATGTGTTTGTATTTTTTTTGTATTGTTTTTTTAAAAGCAAACATTTTGTTTGATTTAAAGGGACAGTAAACTTTACTAATTTTTAAATCTGCATTTTTAAACATATATTTTACATTCAAACATCCTATACTGATGGTGCCTCTGGCCAATCCTCTTGCATTGTATTTGCTTTTCTTTAAATGTATTTATTTCAATGACCGGTGTAGTGTCGAAATCTGTGACCCGACGGAATTTGTGACCGTTACGTCACCACATTCCTGACCGCACACGTGACTGGTTGACCACCAATCACCTGCTACAGACACCTCCTTCCAGATTTCGACACTACACCGTGAGGGGTCGCAGAATCAGACGGAACTGCTGAGCCTGTCTGATTTTGCAGCCTTCACTGAAGCGCCGCTGCTCCACCGCTTACCATGCCTTCATACATTTATTAGCAGTCCGAAACGGATACTACTAATATGGAAATGCCTATGAAAGTTAAAAATACGCTGAAACTTTGACAAGCGGCTGCTCCATTTCATTCTTTCAACATTATATCATGCTGCTGTTTATATTTCTTAAAACTTACCTTTTATCTATGTTTTCCACGGATGAATTCAGTTAAAATAAAACGCTAACATCTTGCATCATTTATGAAAACATACAGATAACAGGTAAATTTAAAAAAATATAAACAGCAGCATGATAGTAAGAATATAATGGAGAAAGAATGAAATGGAGCAGCCGCTTGTCAAAGTTTCAGCGTATTTTTAACTTTCATAGGCATTTCCATATTAGTAGTATCCGTTTCGGACTGCTAATAAATGTATGAAGGCATGGTAAGCGGTGGAGCAGCGGTGCTTCGGTGAAGGCTGTAAAATCAGACAGGCTCAGCTGTTCTGTCTGATTCTGCGACCCCTCACGGTGTAGTGTCGAAATCTGGAAGGAGGTGTCTGTAGCAGGTGATTGGTGGTCAACCAGTCACGTGTGCGGTCAGGAATGTGGTGACGTAACGGTCACAAATTCCGCTGGGTCGCAGATTTCGACACTACACCGGCAAGTAGTTCTGCCTAACAAAAGGCAGCCACCTGTCCCAACATTGTTTTCACTTATATACTGCAATGGCTCAGTCTCTCTAAAAGTGCTTCTTATCCTACAGTTTGGGTGATCGGTAGCCCCAAGATTGCTAAAAACTCATTTAAATAAAAATAAAAAAGCAGCTGCAAGGGGTCAGCTTGAGGTGCTGTCACTACAGGACCTTTGAAGGTAAAATATCTGTTTAACTAGTGTTGAAATCTGCCGTTTTAAATAAACACTTAAAGGACCAGTCAACACTGTAGATTTGCATAATCAACAAATGCAAGATAACAAGACAATGCAATAGCACTTAGTCTGAACTTCAAATGAGTAGTAGATTTTTGTTCTGACAATTTTAAAAGTTATGTCTTTTTCCACTCCCCCTGTACCATGTGACAGCCATCAGCCAATCACAAATGCATACACGTACCATGTGACAGCAATCAGCCATTCACAAATGCATACACACTTATTCTTGCACATGCTCAGTAGGTTTAAATATAAAAAGACTGTGCACATTTTGTTAATAGAATTAAATTGGAAAGTTGTTTAAAATGTCATGCTCTATCTGAATAATGACATTTTGATTGAGTGTCCCTTTAAGTCAAAATTAAACTTTCATGATTCAGATAGAGCAGCAATTTTAAACAACTTTCCAATTTACTTCCATTAACAAAATGTGCACAGTCTTTTTATATTTACACGTTTTGAGTCACCAGCTCCTACTGACCATGTGCAAGGCTTCACAGAATATACGTATATGCATTGGTGATTGGCTGATGGCTGTCACATGATACAGGAGTGGAAATTGACATAACTTTTAAATTTGTCAGGAAAAAAAAAATTACTTCTTTGTCACGATCCATTCATCGCCATGTTGCCACGGCTCCCGGATCTCCTCTGTGTTCTTGCCACGTCACGTTGCCTAGTAATGTGACGCGGTATTCCTGGCACGCCCCTTTTTTCGTCACAGCCTCCTCTCGTCACTGGCTTTTAAATGCCAGTGGGAGTCTTTCTTAGGGGCCCGTTTGTTAGTGTCTTTTGGCTCTCTCAACCTTTATCGCTTACTGGATTTCGACCTTTGCTTGTCTGACTACTCTCTGTCTGATCCCAAATAACCTGTCTCCTGAATATTGACCATTGCTTTGCCTGACTACTCTGCTGCCTAATCCTACAAACCTGCTTAAAGGGATATTGATCATTACTTTGCCTGACTACTCTGCTGCCTAATCCTCAAACCTGCTTAAAGGCACATTGACCATTGCTTGCCTGACTACTCTGCTGCCTTATCCTACAAACCTGCTTAAAGGGACATTGATCATTGCTTTGCCTGACTACTCTGCTGCCTTATCCTACAAACCTGCTTAAAGGGACATTGACCATTGCTTGTCTGACTACTCTGCTGCCTTCTCCTACAAACCTGCTTAAAGGGACATTGATCATTGCTTTGCCTGACTACTCTGCTGCCTTATCCTACAAACCTGCTTAAAGGGACATTGATCATTGCTTTGCCTGGCTACTCTGCTGCCTTTTCCTACAAACCTGCTTAAAGGGACATTGATCATTGCTTTGCCTGGCTACTCTGCTGCCTTTTCCTACAAACCTGCTTAAAGGGACATTGATCATTGCTTTGCCTGACTACTCTGCTGCCTTATCCTACAAACCTGCTTAAAGGGACATTGATCATTGCTTTGCCTGGCTACTCTGCTGCCTTTTCCTACAAACCTGCTTAAAGGGACATTGATCATTGCTTTGCCTGGCTACTCTGCTGCCTTTTCCTACAAACCTGCTTAAAGGGACATTGATCATTGCTTTGCCTGGCTACTCTGCTGCCTTTTCCTACAAACCTGCTTAAAGGGACATTGACCATTGCTTGCCTGACCACTCTCAGGATCATCCCCTGCCTGTTCAAAACGGTTGCTGACCTCTGCATTGTCTGACCATTCTTGCGGTATACCTCAACCAACAAAAGTCTCTGTACATTACTCCCTCATCTCTCTAGAGACTTCCCAGTGACCCTGCAACACCAGTGAGTACCTCCGTTTTCTGCATAGTAATTGTCTTTTATTCTTTCCTGAGTGGGTCACGTCCTGGTTTCCTCTCAGTGTGACAGCGTGTGTTTATCTTATTACTCTAGCAGTTGGGTTAAATCCTGGACTGATTCCTTACGGCTGACAGTACAAACGGGCCAAAATGGACCCCACTGAATTATCCGTGGCCCACCAGGGACAATTACTTGGATCTCATGCTTCACATTTGCAATCCCTGGACTCCAAACTGGACCAGATAACTGCATTATTACAAAGCCTGGTTGCCCCTATACCTTCCAATCCTACCTCTTTGGGTTCACCCCCTCCTTCAATTCCTTCAACCCAGTCACAAGGGCAACTCAGCCCTAGGATACCTCTTCCGGACAAATATGATGGAAATCCCGAAGAGTGTAGGTTTTTTTTTTTTAATCAATGCCGCCTTCATTTTCGCAACAGCCCTGCTCTCTTCACTACTCCATCTTCTAGGATTACATTCCTTATATCCTTGATGAAAGGAAAAGCACTGGCCTGGGTATCACCTTTATTGGAAAAGAATGATCCTATACTTCAGGATGTGAATTGCTTTCTGTCTGTGTTTTCAAATGTCTTTGACAAACCTGGAAGGTCTTCGGCTGCTGAAGCTTCCCTTTTAGACCTAGAGAACTCAAAGCCTTTAACCCGTTCATCTTTTCGTCTTGCTCCCCGTTTCTCCAACCCTGTGACTCCTGCTTCTCCTACTACTGATTAAACAGAACCTATGGAAGTAGGCACCATAAAATTAACAGAAACCTAACGCCTGAGAAGACGCTCTCATGGCCTATGTTTATACTGTGGCCTTGAGGGACACTTATTGAGGGATTGTCCCCACCAGACCAGTAAAAGCCAGGGCTTAACTCCTGATCGAGGGACTGAGTTAAGCCAAATTGGATTCCCTTCCCTCAACAACAAGCTCTTTGTTCCAGTAACTCTTCATCTAGGAGATCATAAACTTCATACTCAAGGTCTCATTGATTCGGGTGCTGGTGGGGTGTTCATAGATTCCACTTTTGTATCCCTTTACGTTATAAAGGGACACTCTGTCAAAGTCTCCACTGTCAGTGGTGATCCTTTGGGTTCCGGACTTATCCAGTATTCTACTAAACCACTACTGTTTACTGTTGGAATTCTCCATTCTGAAACTATCTGTTTTGATGTCATTCCGACTCCTCAATTCCCCATTATTTTGGGTCTCCCCTGTTGCACAACCCTATATTTTCTTGGGCACAAGGTCGAACTCACTTCCTGGGGTCCATCATGTCTGACTAATTGTTTTCAAGTACCCGTTAAAGTACCACTCAGCATTGCTCTCACTTCCGACATCTCTGACTCCTTACCAAGACTTTGTTGATGTTTTTTCCAAAAGAGAGGCAGAGCGTCTCCCTCCACACCGTCTTTTTGATTGCCCCATTGATCTGCTCCCTGGAGCTCCTTTACCTCGTGGCAAGACTTATCCGCTTTCAAGACCTGAGAATATAGCTCTGGAAGAATATATCAAGGATAATTTCTCTAGAGGCTTTATTAGACCCTCTTCTTCACCTGTAGGGGCTGGGGTTTTTTTGTGGGAAAAAAAAAGATTTCAGAGGTTTAAATCAAATTACAATCAAGAACAGCTACCCTTTACCTCTAATCCCTGAATTGTTCACTTATCTTCAAGGATCCACGATATTTACCAAACTGGATTTTCGTGGCGCATACAATCTTATTCGTATGCGCAAGGAAGATGAATGGAAAACAGCCTTTAACACCCGCTTTGGGCATTACGAATATCTAGTAATGCCATTTGGGCTCTGCAATGCCCCGCAGTTTTCCAATATTTTGTGAATGAGATTTTTCGGGATTATTTGAACATCTTTGTCATCATATACCTTGACGATATCCTAATCTTTTCACAAAACTATCAAGATCATGTGTCCCATGTCAGGAAAGTCCTTCAACGTCTGAGAGACAACCATCTGTTTGCTAAATTGGAAAAATGTTCCTTTCACAAGAAATCTGTTCCCTTCCTGGGATATGTAATATCCAAGTCTGGTTTCGAAATGGATCCAACCAAACTCTCAGCCATTATGGAATGGCCAAGACCTTATTCTCTTAAAGCTCTGCAACGTTTCCTTGGCTTCGCCAGTTATTATAGAAAGTTTTTTAAAGGTTTTGCAACAATTACAGTACCCCTCACTTCCCTCACTAGAAAGGGACAAAATTGCAAAGAATGGTCTCCAGAGGCTATCAAGGCTTTTGTTTCTCTTAAAAAGGCCTTTTCTTCAGCACCTATTCTTCATCATCTAAATCCGGATTTCCAATTCATTCTCGAAGTGGATGCTTCCTCAGTAGCCGCTGGAGCAGTCCTTTCCCAACGTATACCAGAGACTGGCAAAATTCATCCCGTCGGTTTCTTCTCCAAGAAATTCACCTCTTCATAATTAAATTATGATGTAGGCAATAAGGAGCTGCTGGCCATCAAAATGGGCTCTGGATGAATGGAGACATTGGTTGGAAGGTACCACTCAACCCTTTTCTATACTCAATGATCATACAAACCTCCAAACAGCCAAACGTCTAAATTCCCCGGCAAGCTCGTTGGCCGACGCCCTTTCCAGACAATTTCAAACTTCCAATACTCAATAGTCTGGCACTATCCTTCACCCCTCATTAGGTCATAGCCCAGTTATCAACAGGATCTCCCTACTTCTTGCAATGGTTTACTTTTTGTCTCTAAACGTCTCCGCTCCAAAATTTTACATTGGGCTCATGATAGTACCCTCTCTGGACACCCTGGTATCAGCAACACTTCTAGGAATCTCAAACAACATGTCTGGTGGCCCCACTCTCACTCAAGATGTCAAAGATTATGTTTCTGTATGTACTCAATATGCTGCCAACAAGATACCTCGTCAACTTCCTTCTGGCCTGCTCCAACCTCTGCCCATTCCTCACCAACCATGGACTCATTTGTCCATGGATTTTATTACCGGCCTCCCTATTTCAGCTGGAAACAATACTATTTGGGTTATTGTCGACAGATTCACTAAGTCAGCCCATTTTGTTCCATTGTCTGGCTTGCCCTCTGCCAAAACCCTTTCTGAACTTTTCCTTCAACATGTTGTGAGATTACATGGGTTTCCTCTCGATTTATAGTCGCGGATAGAGGGGTACAGTTTGTTTCTCAGTTTTGGAGATCACTTTGTAAACACTTTGGAACTACCGTCTCTTTGTCTACTTCACATCACCCACAGTCGAATGGTCAAACCGAGAGGGTAAACCAATGCTTGGAGACTTATCTTAGACACTATGTGGACCATCACCATTCCAATTGGACTTCCTACCGCTTGCAGAATTGGCTCATAACGCCCGCTACAACTCTTTTCTGCAGAGGTCTCCCTTTCGAGCAGCCTATGTATTCCAACCCAGAACATTTCCTCTGATTACTTCATCCACTGAAAATCCTGTTGCTGATCTTTCTGCCCGAAAGCTATCTCGCCATTGGCAATAGATCTGCTTTCTCCTCTCCAAAGCTTCCTACCGATATAAGTTCTATGCAAATCTCAGACGGAAGAAGGCCCCCAAATACCATCCTGGGGATAAGGTTTGGATTTCTACACGTCATCTTCGTCTCCAGCAGCCTTCTACTAAATTAGGACCACGCTATGTGGGTCCTTTCAGGATTCTGGGTCAAGTTTGCACTACCGCTTATCGAATTGCTCTACCTAAAACTCTCAAAGCCCATCGTGTTTTCCACTTTTCTCTTCTGAAACCTGTTATTTCTAATAGGTATTCCAAGCCTGAATCCAAACCTCCACCTCTTCTTATTCATGGACAACCTGAATTTGAAGTTAGTCACATCTTGGATTCCAAACTTCGTGGCAAGATTCTATATTATCTCATCCATTGGAAGGGTTACCCGGTTACAGAACGGTCTTGGGAACCGGCCCGACAGGTTCATGCTCCTGCTTTGATTAAGGCCTCACAAGGCACACCCTTTTAAACCAGGTCCGGTCCTTGAGGGGGGGTGATGTCACGATCCATTCATCGCGGTGTCGCTTCGGCTCCCGGATCTCCTCTGTGTTCTTGCCACATCACGTTGCCTAGTAACGTGACGCGGCCTTCCTGACACGCCCCTTTTATAGTCACGGCCTGCTCTCATCACTGGCTTTAAATGCAGGCGGGAGTTTTCCTCGGGGGCCCGTTTGTTAACTAGTTACCGCTTACTGGATTTTGACCTTTGCTTGTCTGACTACTCTGTCTGATCCCAAATAACCCGTTTCCTGAATATTGACCATTGCTTTGCCTGACTACTCTGCTGCCTAATTCTACAAACCTGCTTAAAGGGACATTGATTATTGCTTTGCCTGACTACTCTGCTGCCTAATTCTACAAACCTGCTTAAAGGGACATTGATCATTGCTTGCCTGACTAAGCAGGTTTGTAGGATAAGGCAGCAGTCAGGCAAAGCAATGATCAATGTCCCTTTAAGCAGGTTTGTAGGATAAGGCAGCAGAGTAAAGGGGCATTGATCATTGCTTTGCCTGACTACTCTGCTGCCTTATCCTACAAACCTACTTAAAGGGACATTGACCATTGCTTGCATGACCACTTTAACGGATCATCCCCTGCCTGTTCAAAACGGTTGCTGACCTCTGCATTGTCTGACCATTCTTACGATATACCTCAACCAACAAAAGTCTCTGTACATTACTCCCTCATCTCTCTAGAGACTTTCCAGTGACCCTGCAACACCAGTGAGTACTCGGTTTTCTGCATAATAATTGTCTTTTATTCTTTCCTGGTTTCCTCTGTGTGCTAGCGTGTGTTTATCTTATCACTCTAGCAGTTGGGTTAAATCCTGGACTGATTCCTTACGGCTGACATTCTTAAGCACAGACTAAGTGTTATTGCATTGTCTTTTCTTTCCTAAGACATGGAGAGTCCACAACGTCATTACAATTACTAGTGGGATATTGACTCCTGGAGGCAAAGAACACCCCAGCAAAGCTGTTAAGTGTCACTTCCCTTACCCATTACCCCCCAGTCATTCTCTTTGTCAAGGGTTGACGTCTGAAGATTTTTATTCCTTTAATAGGTTCTTTTCCCTGCAAGCACGGATTGTGGTTAAGCTGTGTCCACGTCAATCTCTTGAGTAAGAGTAGTGGTGACTTTTAAGCAGTTAGAAAGTGGTGAGGTTGTCCTTGCTTTGTTTTCTAACATGATTGCTACCTTAGTTATAGAAAGCCAGAGTTGGTTATTCTGTTCTTTCTTTTTCTACAGGTCTCTGTACGGAGTATGTGTCCTTTCACACCTTGTGAGCTGTCTCCCTGCCCGACAGCTGGATTTGCAGGTAAGTGCTTTTGTCTTCTAGGTATGGGAGACTTGCACTTAGGAAAATTATTTCTGCATTATTATTTTGGGGCATATGTAATCCTTGGTGTAGGATTTTTTTAGGGGCAGTGTGCAGTCACTTGTGTATGTGTGGAGACTAAGGGGTTAATAGCTTCCCTTACTGTGTTTGAGATGATATCTCTGGGGCTTAATTTTATATTTATTAAATGGCAGTCTAAATATTTTATTTTGGAAAATGTTCAAAATAGAACATCTTTTTCTCTCTGGGGGTTTCTGAGGACTTTAAGAAACGCGTGCTTTTTACTCTGCTGCGCAGTTTCTTTTTCTGCCTGTCATGTGATTTCCGACCCTTCTGTTTGAGATTCGGAGCGGAGGAGCATCATTTCGATGTGAGCTCTCTTCTGTAACTGCTCATTTGACTGATCTGCAGGGTAGTTTATCGAACATTGGTGAAGGTTCAGGTAGGGCACCTCAGGCATTCTTTGATTTTTCTGTTGGCGTTTTTGCGCTCTGTCAAAAAGTGGCAGTAGTCATTTTCAAGTTGCTCTTTATTCCGTTTCTTTTGGGAGATTAATGCAAAGCTATGGACTGTGAACAGGAGTCTGTTACCCTTAATAAATGTTTACTGTGTTTAGAGGCCCAAATTATTTTGCCTATGTAATTTTGTTCCTCATGTTTAGCCAGGACACTTAAGTTTAAAGATAAATTACTGCCTTCTGAGCCTAATGTCTCCCAGGATGATGCTGTTCAGGATATGCCACAGCTTTCTCTTCAAACGTCCCAGGCTTCTATGGCTTCACATACAGTGCCCTGCAGTTCCCCTAAGCCTTCTAGAGGAGTGTATTTGCCAATAGATTTTGCTGCACAGATATCTTTTGCGGTATCAGCGGCTTTATCTGCTTTTCCCATGATGGGGAAGCGCAAGAGGAAATCAAAACATTTTTCTGATTGTTAGATGCCTGTCCCATCTTCTGCTGCGAAGGTTGACCTCCCCCATAAGTCTTATGAGGAGGATACCTCGGTAGCTTCTGAGGGTGAGATCTCCGATTCGGACAGTATAAATCCTTTGACTAATTCTGAAGAAGTAAGCTTCAGATTTAAGCTTGAACACCTTTGTTTACTTCTAAAGGAGGTACTAGCTACTTTAGACGACTCTGACTCTCCGGTCGCTGTCAACCCTAAAAAATCTAGTAAGCTTAATAAATAGTATGATGTTCCATCTGCCGTGGAAGTATTTCCTGTCCCAGACTGTGTGTTGAAGATAATTTCTCAGGAATGGGATAAGCCAGGGGTTCCCTTCTCCCCTTCTCCGGTTTTTAAGAAGATGTTTACTGTTGACTCCATTAGGGAATCATGGCACACTGTGCCTAAGGTGGAAGGAGCTATTTCCACTCTGGCCAAGAGAACCACGATTCTATAGAGGATAGCTGTTCCTTTAAGAATCCCATGGATAAAAAGCTGGAAGCTTATTTAATGAAAATGTATGTTCATCAGGGATTACAATGGCAGCCTGCCATTTATATTGCTACTGCACAGCATCTTATTGGTGTGATGCTTTGTCTGAGCTAATGTTAGAAGAGACTTTGTTAGAGGAGATCCAAGATAGGATCAAGGCTTTGAAGCTTGCTAATTCCTTTATCTCTGATGCCAACATGCAAGTCATTAGACTGGGAGCCAAGAAGTCTGGTTTCACTGTTCTAGCCCGCAGAGCTCTGTGGCGAAAATCTTGGTCAGCTGATTTTACCTCCAACTCCAAGCTCTTTTTGCTACCTTTCAAGGGCAAGACCCTGTTTGGCTCGGGTTTAGTGGGATAATTTCTGAAATTACAGGTCTAAAGGAATCTTTTCTGCCACAGGACAAGAAGAATAGACCTAAGGGACGTCAAAATTCTATTTTTTTTTTTTTTTACCCTTTCGTAACTTCAAGGGTTAAAAGTCTCCATCTTCCTCCTCCAAGTCGGAGCAGTCCAAGTCCTCTTGGAGACGCAATCAGACTTGGAATAAGGGGAAGCAGTCAAAGAAACCTTCATCTGAGACTAAGTCAGCATGAAGGGTCCGCCCCCCGATCCGGTAGTGTATCAAGTGGGGGCAGACTTTCCTTGTTTCGTCAAGCTTGGATACGCAATGTCTCAGACCCATGGGCTGTGGACATAGTATCTCAGGGTTACAAAATAGAATTCAAGACTTGTCCTCCCAGGGGCAGATTTCTCCTCTCAAGATTATCTGCAGATCAGGTAAAAAGAGAGGCATCCTTAAGATCCGTCAGGATCTTTCTTCCCTGAGAGTGATTGTTTCAGTTCCAGTAAAGGAACAGGGTCTAGGATTCTATTCAAATTTGTTTGTGGTTCCCAAAAAAGAGGGAACTTTTCGACCCATTTTAGACTTAAAATGTCTTAACAAGTTTCTCAGGGTACCGTCCTTCAAGATGGAGACCATTCAGGCCATTCTTCCTTTGGTCCAAGAGGGTCAGTTCATGACCATAATAGACCTGAAGGACACGTATCTTCATGTTCCTATTCACAGGGATCATTATCAGTTTCTGAGATTCGCTTTTCTATAAGAGCACTTTCAATTTGTTGCTCTTTCGTTTGGTCTTGCCACAGCTCCCAGAATCTTCACAAAGGTTCTGGGGGCGCTCTTGGCAGTAGTATTTTCAACTAGCAAAATCTCATACAGAGATCTTGTTGTCTTTTCTACTTTCCCACAGATGTAAAGGGAATCTGGAGAAGAGTTCCCTTGTCCCATCTACAAGGGTGTATTTCTTATGGACCATCATAGATTTATTATATATGAAGATTTTTCTGACGGAGGTCAAACAATCCAAACTTCTCTCTTCTTGCCTCTCTCCAATCTACTGTTCGACCATCAGTAGCTCAATGTATAGAGGTAATTGGTCTGATGGTCGCTTCCCATGGACATCCATTCCTTTTGCTCAATTCCTATTGAGTGCTCTACAATTATGCATGCTCAGACAATGGAACAAAGACCGTTCAGATCTGTCTCAGAGGATAGAGCTGGACCAGTTGACAAGAGACTTTCTTTCGTGGTGGACTTCTCAGGATCATCTGTCTCAGGGCACATGCTTCCGGAGATCCTCCTGGGTGATTGTGACCATGGACGCCAGCCTGATAGGCTGGGGAGCAATCGGGGACTCGTTAAAGGCTCAGGGCTTGTGTACTCGGGAGGAGTCTTCTCTCCCCATAAACATCTTGGAGTTAAGAACGATCTTCAATGCCTTGATGGCTTGGCCTCAGTTATCTTTAGCCCGGTGTATCAGATTTCAGTTGGACAACATCAGCTCAGTGGCTTATATCAACCACCAGGGAGGAACTCGAAGTTCCTTGGCCATGAAGGAGGTGGCTCAGATTATTCAGTGGGCGGAGGCTCACGATTGTCTTCTATCTGCCATCCATTTAATAAAATCTTATAATTTCACATTATATTTTATATTTCAATTTAGCTCCGTTTTTCAATCCAACTCCTCCCATCCAGTTCTTCCTGTATTTCTACCGCATTGCGTATAGAGCGGTCCCGCCCGCTCTATTACGTAGTTGAAAAGTGCGTTCACAAGGAGTATTCTATTTGCGCATGCGTTTACCACGGTCGTGCTAATATGCGCATTCGTTCCATAATGCTTATGCAATCGCTATCGGCACTGCGATTTTCAGTGCGCATGCATCCTTACAGCGTATCTTGCAAATGAGTGCTGATAATTTCTGTGCATGCGCGAGTCGTGGACGCACATTGCTTCTGAATCGGTCCTCAGTTTGTGAACGCATGCGCATTAACATCGCGTGACGTTTAAAAAAAGGGGCTGAACGCCCCGGGGGGGGAAAAGCGGATTAGTTTAATGACGTGTCAATCAAAGGAGAAATAAGGGACAAAATGGCGGGCGGAGGAAGCAAGTAAAAGAATTGTCGGTAAATAACTGTATAATTCAATTTCAGGTTAGTTTGTAAAAAAAAAAAAATTTAAGTACACTTTATTTTTGGTGATACGCAATATGAGAATGAGCGATCCCATTAAGTTTACATCCACGTTAAGGTTTTGCAGCATGCTCTGTTTGAGCCAATGCATTCTATAGATATTAAGTTGTTATAGAGGAAGGTTTGGTTTCTTATTGCTATTTCCTGTGCTTGCAGAGTTTCTGAGCTCCCGGCTCTGCAGTGTGATTCGCATTACCTTATTTTTCATGCGGATAAGGCGGTTCTTCGTACTTAGTTAGGATTTCTCCCTAAAGTGGTTTTTGATCGAAACATTAATCAGGAAATTGTTGTTCCTTCTCTTTGTCCTAATCCTTCTTCTCATTAAAAAACGTCTTTTGCATAACTTAGATGTTGTGCGCGCTCTTACATTTTACCTACAGGCTACTAAGGATTTTCTCCAATCTTCTGCCATTTTTGTTTGTTTCGCTGGAAAGCGGAGTAGTCAGAAGACCTCTTCGACTTCTCTTTCCCACTGGTTGAGAAGTATGATTCATTTTGCCTATGAGACTACTGGACAGCAGCCTCCTGAGGGAATTACGGCTCATTCTACTAGGGCTGTCTCCTCATCCTGGGCTTTCAAAAATGAAGCTTATGTGGAACAGATTTGCAAGGAGGCTACATGGTCCTCTCTGCATACTTTTTCTACATTTTTCAAATTGGATACTTTTGCCTCGGCTGAGGCTTCCTTTGGGAGAAAGGTTCTTCAAGCAGTGGTGCCTTTTGGTTTAGGCCCGCTGTTTTGTTCTCCCTCCCTGTTCATTCCGTGTCCTCTAGCTTGGGTATTGGTTCCACTAGTAATTGGAATGACGTTGTGGACTCTCCATGTCTTAGGAAAGAAAACAAAATTCATGCTTACCTGATACATTTCTTTCTTTCCGGACATGGAGAGTCCACGACCCCACCCTTAATTAAGACAGTATTTTTTTGTTAAACCTCAGGCACCTCTACACCTTTGTGTTATATTCTTTTTCCATTTCCCTTTAGCCGAATGACTGGGGGTTATAGGTCAGGGAAGTGACACTTAAAGGGACATACCACCCACATTTTTTCTTTTATGATTTAGAAAGAGAATGCAATTTTAAACATCTTTCTAATTTACTTATATTATCTAATTTGTTTTATTCTCTTGATATTCTTTGATGAAAAACATATCTAGATATGCTCACTAGCTGCTGATTGGTTGCTGCACATAGAAGCCTTGTGTGATTGGCTCACCATGTGCATTGCTTTTTCTTCAACTAAGGATATTTAAAAAATGAAGCAAAATAAATAATGGAAGTAAATTGTAATGTTGTTTAATTTTCTATTCTCTATCTGAATCATGAAAGAAAGATTTTGGGTTTAGTGGCCCTTTAATGTTTAGTGTCCCTTTAATTAAATGTCTGGATATTTAAACTAAATACTTGAGGCAGATGTTTAGCTAATTGACAGCTGTTTTTTGTGTCTCTCCCTTTAGGTTCTCGGTTTGCTAGCTGGCTACCCAGCTTCTCAGTGGAAGTCATGCACACAACCAATATCTTGGGAATTGCACAAGCAAGTAACTCACAGTTGAATGCAATGGTAAGTGCATGGGGAGTTATATGTTAAAACAGTGGACAAACATTAAGGACGATATGTTTGTAAATATGAGTTGAGGGAAATGGAAAGAACATATTTTTGTTTTAGGGGGTGGTTTAAGCGTCATCATTGCTGATTTGGTGCTTTGAAGTAGTTTCCGTTTTAATCTCTGAAATGTTAAACAATTGGGGATTATGTTGTAGCTCTTTATCGAGAATTTGTAAGTTTGTGTAGATGAAAGTGTTTGTTATGTATTAAATAGCAGGTTGCTTTGAAAGGTGTGTTCTTATTTATAGCCAACTGAGAGCAAGTGTGTTTGTGTGCTGGGATAAAAGAACATAAGTGGCAGTGTATGTGCGATATTAATCATCTAACATTTTGTACACACTTTGTAGGACAACCTAACCACTTCATGTTACCACATCTTTTTTGTGTTTGATGTCATTACTTCTACTTTCCTTGTCTGTCTCCATCTTAAAGGGACATTCAACACAAAAATTGTTATTTCTTTCCTATGGCATGGAGAGTCCACAACGTCATTCCAATTAATAGTGGGATATTCAACTCCTGGCCAGCAGGAGGAGGCAAAGATCACCCCAGCAAAGCTGTTAAGTGTAACTTCCCTTACCCATAATCCCCAGTCATTCTCTTTGCCTCTGTCAATGGAGGATGTGCGAAGATGGTGTCATAAGGTATTTAATCCTTTTATGGGTACTTTTCCCTGGAAGCAAGGATTGGGGTTATGCTGTATCCATGTCAATCTCTTTAGTAAGAGTAATGGTGGCTATTAGCAGTTTGAAAGCGGCAAGGTTGTCTTTGCTTTATTTCTAACATTATTGCCACCCCTTATAGAAAGCCAGGGTTGGTTACTCTGTTCTTTCGTTTCTACAGGTCTCTGTTAGCGGTCAAGTGAGGCTATCAGACCTGCAGCTGCTGTGCCTGCTCCACAGCAGAAGTTCCCTGAGGGTAAGTCCTTTCATTTATATTTCTTAGGAATCAGAGATATTTTCAAGGAAGGACAGGGACAATCAGGGACATAGTGGGACCTGCTTCCTACTACCCTCAGAAGGTATGTATTTCTTCTTATTTTATATATCCACTGTGGGATATTTGCATCTGAGCACCAATCTGACTTTATGCCTGTAAAGGAATTTTGCTGCTTCCATTGCCGGGCAAATTCTAGCCAAGCCCAGGGTTTATGGGTGTGGGATACGGCTTTTGTGGTCAGCTATAATTCTCATTATTTTTCCCTACACGGTCCATTTAAACTGAGGTTTAATGTGTCTAAGGGGCACAGTATGTACTTGCTAATTCCCTTTTTTGATTAGAGGGGTCGTTTGGTTTTGTGGCGCACTCAGCTAAATGATATACCTGATGTTTGCTGCATAGGCTCCGGCCGTTGGTGCCTGTTACATGAGCTCAGGCTGTTATGCCTGTCAGACTTCTCCTTCTTGTTTACGGGTATTAGTCTCTTCCCGCTCAGGAGGTGACCGCCATTGTTGGCGTATGTTGGTTGCGGGGCGCTCAGTAGATTTGTGCCGTTTTGAGTTGAGCTTTGTTTAGTATAAAAATTTTCTCCTCTCAGGATCCACTGACAGGGTATAGATATTGTACCATTTTGGATCTTATCGCAACGAGTAGTGCGATGTGAACGCATGTTTAGCTGACTCTCTTCTACCAATTTAGCCTAGCCTCCTAAGGATATGGTGCATGTGTAATAAGAAGGCGATTCTTATTAATTCAATCAAATGTTTATTAGTTTTTTCATTAGAACACTTCTGGAAGTTTTTTCTAATACTTACAGTGTTTCTTGTATTTGCCTCCCATCTGGTTGCAGTTAACTGCTAATCCATGTTCCTAAGGCTATTTAGGGCTGTGTTGCTCGTAATAAACTTATGTCCCTGCAGTTTACTTTTCAGGATTATTATCCTGATAATGTCTGTGTTTTTTATTTGATGGCAGCTAAATGATATACAGAGATAAGGGCTGAGCTGCTTATTTGTGTCATAATCAAGTATGTTCATCCAGTTTTATTTTCAGGATGTATATTCCCCTGATTCATACTGTGTTTTTATTGTATTTGGCACCATCTGGTGACAACTCAATTCTTGTTTAGCTCCTTTTTTATTTTAAGGTGCAATCTTTTTATACTTTTTGTATTTACAGCCCAAATTCAATCCTTTTTTAAAGTGTGATTGACATGCTGTTGAATTACTTTTATACATACATATAAAGTGATTCTTTCATTTGCTTGTGCTTCAGTCTCTGATATTTGGCATAATGTCACCTTAGTCAGGAAACTGAAGTATCAGGTGGAAAGGGAGTCTTTCTCTCTCAGGATTAAAGGAATTGTGTAATAAATATTTTGCACTGGGTATAAAGATAGATACCATTCTCCTGAACTTTAATTATATTTACCGCCCTCTGGTGGCAAGTTAATGTAAATACTCAGTTACATTTTTAATTCTTTCTGTGTATATTTTGCGGTTAATCTCCTTCATTGTAGGAGATTTTCTCACTGTGGAACTCCTTCTGATGTAGCCAGTGGTTAGCATGTCTGACTTGGTAGCGCAAGGTTGTGAGTTCATATCTCTGTGTGCAGAGCTATCCAGGATTTCTTGAAGACGGTAGGTAGAACGATCTGAGTGCCCGAAAGTCGTTTTTTCTTTTTCTTCATAGTATGTTCTATTAATAGACTATAGATTCAGAGGTTTCATAAATATTTTCCTTAAAAATTAAGGAATTTTAATTGTCCTTATGTATATTAAATATATACTTTAATATTTTTTATGTTCAGGGACTTGATTGCCATGTATGTTTTCATGTATCATTATCATTTCCTGTGTCTATAAGACTTATACCTATGAAATGTGTGATTTTGAGTTCCTACCTTTCTCTCTATAATAGAGTTTTTAGCCAGAATTCTAGCCTTACGATTTTAGTTTGCAGAGCTCTGTAACTAAGATCTTGGTTGGCAGATGTTACATCTAAATCCATTTTTCTGTCCTTGTCCTTTTTGGGCAGGACTTTAGTTGGACCTGGTCTGGCTGAATTTTTATTCCAGGGAAAGACTCTTTCAGTCCTCAATATGAGATAGGTAGCCTAAGGGGTCGACAGAATTTTAATTTTTCTCTTTTTGTAGAGATAAAAGTCTTTCTCTTCAAACCGGAGCAATCCAGGATTTGTTGAAGATTTTGTCTACCTTGGATTAAAGAGTTTCAATCCAAGAATCCTTCCTCTGAGTCTAGTCAGCTTAATGGGGCTTCTTTGCTCTGTCGATAGGCTTGGATCCACTATGTCCCAGACCCTGGGGCTGTGGAATTAGTATCCGTGGGATACAGGATAGGATTCAAGTTTTGTTCTTCCTGGGACAGATTTATCCTGTTAGGAGATCTGAGAATCCAGTGAAGAGAGAGGCCTTCGTAAACTGCGTAAAGGACCTATCTTCTCTGGGAGTGATAGAGTTCTCTATTTCCATCTACAAGAGTTTGTTTCCTAGGGACACTCATAGATTCCCTGTCCATGAAGATTTTCCTGACGGACATCAGAAAATCCAAACTTCTTGCCTTTCTTTCCAGTCTGTTTTTCGTCCATCAGTGGCTCAATGCATGGAGGTGATTGGTCTGATGGTGGCTTCCATGGACATAATTCCTTTTGCCCGGTTCCATCTGTGACCGCTGCAGTTTTGCATGCTCAGTCAATGGAACAGAGACCATTCAGATTTATCGCAGAGGATACATCTGGACAGAGACACTCTCTCGTGGTGGATTTCTCAGAAACATCTGTCTCTGGGCACTTGCTTCCTGAGAACTTCCTGGGTGATTGTGACTACGGATGCCAGCCTGGTAGGCTGGGTAGCTGTTTGGGGTTCTATAAAAGCTTAGGGCCTGTGGTCTCTGGAAGAGTCTTCTCTTCCAATAAACATCTTGGAGTTGAGAGCGATCTTCAATGCCTTGACAGCTTGGCCTCAATTATCTTTAGTTCGGTTTATCAGATTCCAGTCGGACAACATCACCTCTGATGCTTACATCAACCATCAGGGAGGAACTCGAAGTTCCTTGGCCATTAAGGAGGTGACTCGCATTCTGCAGTCGGTGGAAACTCACGATTGTCTCCTATCTGCCAACCACATTCCAGGAGTGGACAATTAGGGGGCGGATTTTCTGAGCAGACAGACTTTTCATCCCAGAGAGTGGGTTCTTCATCCGGATGTGTTCTCAAGGATAACCCTCAGGTGGGGGGTTCCGGAGTTGGATCTAATTGCGTCTCGTCAAAATGCCAAGCTTCCAAAGTACGGTTCAAGGTCAGGAGATCCTCAGGCCGCTCTGATAGATGTTCTTGCGGTTCCTTGGGATATCGGTCTAGCATACCTGTTTCCTCCGTTTGTTCTCCTTCCATGAGTCATTGCTCGTATCAACCGGGAGAGAGCATCTGTGATTCTAATAGCTCCTGTCTGGCATCGCAGGATCTGGTTCACGGATCTGGGGAAGATGTTCCACCTTGGAGGTGAAGCTGACTGCTTGGAGAATGAACACTTAGTCCTGTCTAGACATGGTTTTTCCAAGGCGGTCATTGATACTATGCTTCAGGCTTGTAAACCTGTTTCTTGCAAGATCACCATAAGGTATGGCGTAAATTCATTTTTTGGTGCAAATCTAAGGGATTCTCCTGGAGCCTGGTGAGGATTCCCTGAATTTTATCTCTTCTACATGATGGCCTGGAGAAAAGTTTGTTAGTCAGTACTCTGAAGGGTCAGATTTTTGTACTGTCTATTCTTTTGCACAAACGTCTGGCAGATTTACCGGACGTTCAAGCTTTTGTTCAGGCCTTAGTGAGAATCAGGCCTGTGTTTAAACTTGTTGCTCCTCCTTGGAGCCTTATCCTAGTTCTTAGAGTTTTGCAGCAGGCTCGGTTTGAGCCTATACATGTTGTTGATATAAAATTGTTATCTTGGAAGGTTTTGTTTCTTCTTGCTCTTTCTTCCGCTTGCAGAGTTTCTGAGCTTTCGGCTCTGCAGTGTGATTCCCTGTACCTTATTTTTCATGCAGATAAGGTGGTTCTTCATACTAAATTGGGGTTTCTCCCTAAGGTGGTGTCGGATTGAAACATTAATCAGGAAATTGTTGTTCCTTCTTTTTGTCCTAATCCTTCTTATAAGGAACGTCTTTTGCATAATTTGAAATGTTATGCGTGCTCTAAAATTTTACCTACAAGCTACTAAAGATTTTCGGCAATCTTCTGCCCTGTTTGTTGTTTTCTCTGGAAAGCATACGGGTCTACTACCCTTTACCTTTGGTTAATAAGTATGATTCGTTTTGCTTACGAGAAGGCTGGACAGCAGCCTCCTGAGAGAATTAAGGTTCATTCCACTAGGGCTATTTTCTCATCTTGGGCTTTTAAAAATTAAGCTTCTGTGGAACAGATTTGCAAGACGGCTACAAATTTGTTACTTTTGCCTCGACTGAGGCCTCTTTTGGGATAAAGTTTCTTCAAGCAGTGGTACCTTCTGTTTAGGTCCTCCTGCCTTGTTCTCCCTCCCTTTTCATTCTGTGTCCTCTAGCTTGGGTATTGGTTCCCACTAGTAATTGGAATGACGTTGCAGACTCTCCATGCCATAGGAAAGGAAATTTATGCTTACCTGATAAATTTCTTTCTTTCCGGGCATGGAGAGTCCACAACCCCGCCCTCTTTTTTTTTTTTTTTAATTAGAATTAGGCAGTTTGTTTGAGTAAACCTCAGACACTTCTATACCCTTGTGTTTCTTCTTTTTCCATTTTCCCTCGGGTGAATGACTGGGGATTATGGATAAGGGAAGTTACACTTAACAGCTTTGCTGGGGTGCTCTTTGCCGCCTCCTGCTGGCCAGGAGTTGAATGAGGTTGTGGACTCTCCTTGCCCGGAAAGAAATTTATCACATAAGCATAAATTTTAGTTGTTTTTGAAAAGATAGATAATACCTTTACTACCCATTCCACAGCTTTGCACAAAAAACATGTTTCTATTAACATACTTTATAACCTTTAAAACTCTAAATTTCTGTCTGTTTTTAAGTCCCTAAAGACAGCACCTTGATCACATGTTTTGTATTAGCTTTTCACAACAGGAGACTGCTAGTTCATTTGAGCCATATAGATAACATTGAGCTCACGCCCATGGATTCTAACAACACAGCACTAATTGGCATAAATGCAAGTCAATATAGTCATGTGATCAGGGGCAGTCAGAAGATGCTTAGATACAAGGTAATCACAGAGGTAAAAAGTGTATTAATATAACCATGTTTTCTGTGCAAAACTGGGGAATAGGTAATAAAGGGATTATCTATCTTTTAAGGCAATAAACATTTTTGAGTTGACTGTCCCTTTAACATGCTTTGACATTCTATGTTGATTTTAGAGATTTTCCTTGTGTTTGAATAAGTTTTATATATGTCTTTATTTTTTTATATAGTTAGTCCACGGCTTAAGTAATTACTGTTGGAAATATCACTCCTGGCCAGCAGAAGGAGGCAAAGATCACCACAGTTAAACTGCTAAGTATCACTCCCTTACCCACAACCCCCAGTCATTCTCTTTGCCTTCGGTGCATGGAGGAGGTGAAGTTTAGGTGTCTGAAAAATTTTGATTTCATCTATAAGCAAGTTTTGGGGTATAGCCGTATTCCACATCATTCCTTGCAGTCGGGTAGTGGTGGCTTTAAAGCAGTTAGGAACTTGTAAAAAGGTACTTACTGCATTTTCCTAACAATTGCTGCCCTAGTTAAGAAAGCCAGAGTTGGCTACTCTGTTCTTTCTTTTTCAAAGGTCTCTGTGAGGAACTGTGTCCTCTCATACCTTGTAACTGTCTACATGCCGGACAGCTGGACAGGTAAGTGCTTTTTCTTCCAGTTGGGGAGACCATGCACTTAACAAATTAAAAACACTGCTTTTTTATTGGGACATAGATAATCCTGTTGTATGGGTTACACTGGGGCATGAAGCAGGCACTGTAGCACGTGTGAGACTAACAAATAAACTCTTTTAAAAAGAAAGGGTAAATGTTTTTATTAGGCTTTATTTTCTGACACATATTTACTTGATAAGACAATACAAGTTTAAACTGAAAGTAAGGCTGCATTTTCTATTTCAGCAGCTTATTCATTTCCCCTTTGCTTTAAAATAAAATGATGCAACATTTTAAACTTTATAGAACAAGAGGTGAGGGGGCACTCTATTAATCTATATCTAATAGTGGAAAATTTATATCAATATTGTATGATCAACATAAGCATTAAGCATTAAAATTTACATATGTAAAGCAAATATTAATATAACATGTTAATCAAACCATATAATCCAATGGTCAAGGATAGTGGTAGTCCCAACAAAGAGTCCCAATTAGGGTAACGGACCGCTAGTGATGCGGTAAATCCAATATCTCCAGATAATCCGACTTTGTAAGTGGGGACCCAGGTGGATGGCTGTTCTACTCCTCACAGACTTGTCCGGATGTGGCTAAAGTAGAAAGAGATAACAGAGGTGCGCCTCATGTGTATATCAGGATAAATCGGTCAAATAGACAAAGCTAAATGGGTACTCATATTTAGCCCAAGTACACTTATGTACTGTTAAGAGTGAGCTGGTAGCTTGGGGTGTACCAGCTAACCCTCTCCAGGTAAAGATGGAATGATGCAGGAATGTCTTACCACACTCGGTGTGTAGTAGATTCCAAAAGATGTAGTGTCAGGAGCAGTCGCTGAGCTGCTCAATAAGGTACTGAACCGAAGCTTGTATAGAACAAGTTTGTTTATTAAAAGCAAATTTAAAAAGTATCAAGCAATGGTTACATATAATGCAACGCGTTTCTCAGCCTTAGCATCGGCTGTTTCATCATGCTGAGTGTGGTAAGACATTCCTGCATCGTTCCATCTTTACCTGGAAAGGGTTAGCTGGTACACCCCAAGCTACCAGCCTGCTGAGTACCCATTTAGCTTTGTTTATTTCTCTTGTAAGGTGTATCCAGTCCACGGATTCATCCATTACTTGTGGGATATTCTTCCCAACAGGAAGCTGCAAGAGGATCACCCACAGCAGAGCTGTCTATATAGCTCCTCCCCTAACTGCCACCTCCAGTCATACTCTTGCAGCTCTCGACAAAGGAAGTAGCTAGAGAGATGTGGTGAATTAGTGTAGTTTATCTTCAATCAAAAGTTTGTTATTTTTAAACGGTGCCGGCGTTGTACTGTTTTTTACCTCAGGCAGAAATTAGAAGAATAATTTGCCTGAGGTTTTTGATGATCTTAGCAGGTTGTAACTAAGGTCCACTGCTGTTCTCGCATATAACTGAAGAGTAGGAGGAAACTTCAGCTGGGAGAACGGCCTGCAGAATTAACTGCCCTGAGGTATGTTCAGTATATTATTTTCTAGAGGATGATAAGAACTAGAAAATGCTGACAGTGTAAGGTAAGCCTGATTGCAGTGATTTAATAAACGACTGGCATCATGCTTGCAGTAAAAAGTAATTTTCATATTACTTTCTATTATGGCTTAGTATGTAAACCGTTTGCATATATATAAAGAACGTTTTTTACTGAGGTGATAAATCTTTGTTTGGGGCCTAGTTTTCCACATGGCTGTTACTTTACTCCTAGGAATAGTTTTTTAAGGCCCTCTGACTTTGAGTGCATGGTGGGAGGGGCCTATTTTCGTGCTCTAATTGCGCAGTTGTTTTTACATTCTGAGACATCCAGCTTCCCTGAAGGAGTCCCCTGACATATTGGGCCTCTGTAAAGGGTTTTTGTGCCTACAAAAGTCGTTTTATGGGAAGGTAGGAGCCACAGTAGAGCTGTGGCAGTTTGCTTGTGACTGTTTTTAACGGGTTTTACCGTTTTTTTTGCTTCGTTTTTTAACCTGAGGGGTTAATCATCCATTTGCAAGTGGATGCAATGCTATTTTAGTCTATTATATACACTGTAAAATTTTCATAGAGTTAACTGCTTTTTTCACTGTTTTGCAGTTTTTGTGTTTGTTTTTTTCCCATAAAGGCACAGTACCGTTTTTTATATTCTGCTTTTTCACATTAATTAAAGTGTTTTCAAAGCTTGCTGGTCTCATTGCTAGTCTGTTAAACATGTCTGACATAGAGGAAACTCCTTGTTCATTATGTTTAGAAGCCATTGTGGAACCCCCTCTTAGAATGTGTACCAAATGCACTGATCTTACTATAAGTTATAAAGACCATATTATGGCTTTAAAAGATTTATCACCAGAGAAAATTGACAAGGGGGAAGTTATGCCGACTAACTCTCCCCACGTGTCAGAGCCTATAACTCCCGCTCAAGGGGCGCCAAGTACATCTAGCGCGCCCATTGCGTATACTTTACAAGACATGGCGGCAGTTATGAATCATACTCTTACAGAAGTATTGTCTAAACTGCCAGGGTTACAAGGAAAGCGAAACAGCTCTGGGGCTAGAACAAATACAGAGCTCTCTGACGCTTTAGTAGCTATGTCCGATATACCCTCACAATGTGCAGAAGCCGAAGAAGGAGAGCTTCTATCTGTGGGTAATTTTTCTGACTCAGGGAAGACACTTCAACCTGATTCTGATATCTCTACATTTAAATTTAAGCTTGAACACCTCCGCATGTTGCTCAGGGAGGTTTTAGCAACTCTGGATGACTGTGATGCCATTGTAGTCCCAGAGAAATTGTGTAAATTGGATAAATACTACGCAGTGCCTGTTTACACTGATGTTTTTCCAATACTTAAGAGGTTTTCAGTAATTATTACTAAGGAATGGGATAGACCAGGTGTACCGTTCTCTCCCCCTCCTGTTTTTAAAAAGATGTTTCCCATAGATGCCGCTACACGGGACTTGTAGCAAACGGTCCCTAAGGTGGAGGGAGCAGTCTCTACTCTAGCGAAGCATACAACTATCCCTGTCAAGGACAGTTGTGCTTTTCTAGATCCAATGGACAAAAAATTAGAGGGTTACCTTAAGAAATTTTTTATTCAACATGGTTTTATTCTCCAGCCCCTTGCATGCATTGCCCTGTCACTGCTGCTGCGGCCTTCTGGTTTGAGTCTCTAGAAGAGGCTCTACAGGTAGAAACCCCATTGGATGATATGCTTGACAAGCTTAAAGCTCTTAAGCTAGCCATTTCATTTGTTTCTGACGCCGTTGTTCATTTAACCAAACTAACGGCTAAGAACTCAGGTTGTGCTTTTCAGGCGCGTAGGGCGCTATAGCTTAAATCCTGGTCAGCTGACGTTACTTCAAAGTCTAAGCTTCTCAACATTCCCTTCAAGGGGCAGACCCTATTTGGGCCTCGACTGAAGGAGATCATTTCTGATATTACTGGAGGAAAAGGTCACGCCTTTCCTCAGGATAGGTCCAACAAATTAAGGACCAAACAGCCTAATTTTCGTGCCTTTCGAAACTTCAAGAGTGGCGCAGCTTCAACTTCCTCTAATACAAAACAAGAGGGAAATTTTGCCCAATCCAAGCCGGTCTGGAGACCTAACCAGGCTTGGAACAAAGGAAAGCAGGCCAAAAAACATGCTGCTGCCTCTAAGACAGCATGAAAGATCAGCCCCCGATCCGGTAACGGATCTTGTAGGGGGCAGACTTTCTCTCTTTTCGCCCAGGCTTGGGCAAGAGATGTCCAGGATCCCTGGGCGTTGGAAATCGTGTCCCAGGGATATCTTCTGGACTTCAAAGCTTCTTCCCCAAAAGGAAGATTTCATCTCTCACAATTATCTGCAAACCATATAAAGAGAGAGGCATTCTTACATTGTGTTCAAGACCTCCTAGTCATGTGAGTGATCCACCCAGTTCCAAAGGAGGAACAGGGGCAAGGCTTCTATTCAAATCTGTTTGTGGTTCCCAAGAAAGAGGGAACCTTCAGACCAATCTTTGATCTCAAGATCCTAAACAAATTTCTCAGGGTCCCATCCTTCAAGATGGAGACTATTCGAACCATCCTACCTATGATCCAGGAGGGTCAATATATGACTTCCGTGGACTTAAAGGATGCTTATCTGCACATTCCGATACACAGAGATCATCATCGGTTTCTCAGGTTCGCCTTCCTAGACCGGCATTACCAGTTTGTGGCTCTTCCCTTTGGGTTAGCTACAGCACCAAGAATTTTTATGAAGGTTCTGGGGTCACTCCTAGCGGTCCTAAGGCCGCGGGGTATAGCAGTAGCCCCTTACCTAGATGACATTCTAATACAGGCGTCGAATTTTCAAATCGCCAGGTCCCATACAGACATTGTTCTGGCATTCCTGAGGTCGCATGGGTGGAAAGTGAACGAAGAAAAGAGTTCTCTATCCCCTCTCACAAGAGTTTCCTTCTTAGGAACTCTGATAGATTCTGTAGAAATGAAGATTTACCTGACAGAGGCCAGGTTGTCAAAACTTCTAAATTCCTGCCGTGTTCTTTATTCTACTTCTCGCCCTTCAGTGGCTCAGTGTATGGAAGTAATCAGCTTAATGGTAGCGGCAATGGACATAGTGCAGTTTGCCCGCCTACATCTCAGACCGCTGCAACTCTGCATGCTCAGTCAGTGGAATGGGGATTACACAGATTTGTCCCCTCTACTAAATCTGGATCAAGAGACCAGGGATTCTCTTCTCTGGTGGCTATCTCGGGTCCATCTGTCCAAGGGTATGACCTTCCGCAGGCCAGATTGGACAATAGTAACGACAGATGCCAGCCTTCTTGGCTGGGCTGCAGTCTGGAACTCCCTGAAAGCTCAGGGCTTGTGGACTCAGGAGGAGACACTCCTTCCGATAAACATTCTGGAACTAAGAGCGATATTCAATGCTCTTCAGGCTTGGCCTCAGCTAGCTGCGGTCAGGTTCATCAGATTTCAGTCGGACAATATCACGACTGTAGCCTACATCAACCATCAAGGGGGAACAAGGAGTTCCCTAGCAATGTTGGAGGTTTCAAAAATAATTCTATGGGGAGAGGTTCACTCTTGCCATCTATCAGCTATCCATATTCCAGGAGTAGAGAACTGGGAGGTGGATTTTCTAAGTCGACAGACTTTTCATCCGGGGGAGTGGGAACTCCATCCGGAGGTGTTTGCACAGTTGATTCAACTTTGGGGCAAACCAGAACTGGATCTCATGGCGTCTCGTCAGAACGCCAAGCTTCCTTGTTACGGATCCAGGTCCAGGCATCCCAAGGCAGCGCTGATAGATGCTCTAACAGCGCCTTGGTCTTTCAACCTGTCTTATGTGTTTCCACGGTTTCCTCTGCTCCCTCGTCTGATTGCCAAGATCAAGCAGGAGAGAGCTTCGGTTATTTTGATAGCACCTGCGTGGCCACGCAGGACTTGGTATGCAGATCTGGTGGACATGTCATCCCTTCCACCATGGACGCTACCGCTGAGGCAGGACCTTCTACTTCAGGGTCCTTTCAACCATCCAAATCTAATTTCTCTGCGTCTGACTGCTTGGAGATTGAACGCTTGATTTTATCAAAACGTGGTTTCTCCGAGTCGGTCATTGATACCTTAATTCAGACTCGAAAGCCTGTCAAAAATTTTTTATCATAAGATATGGTGTAAATATCTTCATTGGTGTGAATCCAAGGGTTACTCATGGAGTAAAGTCAGGATTCCCAGGATATTATCTTTTCTCCAAGAAGGATTGGAGAAGGGATTGTCAGCTAGTTCCTTAAAGGGACAGATTTCTGCTCTGTCTATTCTTTTGCACAAGCGTCTGGCGGATGTTCCAGACGTTCAGGCGTTTTGTCAGGCTTTAGTTAGAATCAAGCCTGTGTTTAAACCTGTTGCTCCGCCATGGAGTTTAAATTTAGTTCTTAAAGTTCTTCAAGGGGTTCCGTTTGAACCTCTGTATTCCATAGATATCAAGCTTTTATCTTGGAAAGTTCTGTTTCTGGTAGATATCTCTTCGGCTCGAAGAGTTTAAGAGTTATCTGACTTGCAGTGTGATTCCCCTTATCTGATCTTCCATGCAGATAAGGTAGTTTTGCGTACCAAACCTGGGTTTCTTCCTAAGGTGGTATCTAATAAGAATATCAATCAGGAGATTGTTGTTCCGTCACTGTGTTCTAATCCTTCTTCAAAGAAAGAACGTCTTTTACACAATCTTGACGTGGTTCGTGCTTTAAAGTTTTATTTACAAGCTACGAAAGATTTTCGTCAAACATCTGCATTGTTTGTTGTCTACTCTGGACAGAGGAAAGGCCAAAAGGCTTCAGCAACTTCTCTTTCTTTTTGGTTAAGAAGTATAATCCGCTTAGCTTATGAGACTGCTGGCCAGCAGCCTCCTGAAAGAATTACTGCTCATTCCACTAGAGCAGTGGCTTCCACATGGGCTTTTAAAAATGAGGCTTCTGTTGAACAGATTTGTAAGGCGGCGACTTGGTCTTCGCTTCATACTTTTTCTAAATTCTACAAATTTCATACTTTTGCTTCTTCGGAGGCTATTTTTGGGAGAAAGGTCTTACAGGCAGTGGTACCTTCCGTTTAAACGCCTGCCTTTTCCCTCCCTTCATCCGTGTCCTATAGCTTTGGTATTTTTATCTCACAAGTAATGGATGAATCCGTGGACTGGATACACCTTACAAGAGAAAACAAAATTTATGCTTACCTGATAAATTTATTTCTCTTGTGGTGTATCCAGTCCACGGCCCTCCCTGTCATTTTAAGGCAGGTGTTTTTTATTTTTAAACTACAGTCACCACTGCACCCTATAGTTTCTCCTTTCTCTTGCTTGTCTTCGGTCGAATGACTGGGAGTGGCAGTTAGGGGAGGAGCTATATAGACAGCTCTGCTGTGGGTGTCCTCTTGCAGCTTCCTGTTGGGAAGGAGAATATCCCACAAGTAATGGATGAATCCGTGGACTGGATACACCACAAGAGAAATAAATTTATCAGGTAAGCATAAATTTTGTTTTTTTACTTTGTTATTCCGTTTTTATTAGGGTAACTGTACAGTCTAATAATCTGCCCCTCTCTATATTTTTCACAGGGGTAGCTGTGATTGACATCGGTTTTAGCCAATCATCAGCTCACCATGCGCCCCATGTGAAATCGGACCTGCACGCTCCCGTGCTCTCAACTCACTCATCGCTATGGACTGCGCATGCGCAATTCTTACGCTAATTGCGCATCTCTAAATGATAATACGCATGCATGCGCAGTCCATAGCAATGAGTGAGTTGAGAGCACGGGAGCGTGCAGGTCCGATTTCACATCGGGCGCATGGTGAGCTGATGATTGTCTAAAACCGATGTCAATCACAGCTCCCCTGTGAAAAATATAGAGAGGGGCAGATTATTAGACTGTACGGTTACCCTAATAAAAACGGAATAACAAAGTAAAAAAAGTTTATTTTTTAAATATAAGCACATCGATCTGCTAGTTAAAGTAAGAGCATCTAGAATATGTTTTGCAATACATACGAATTTACCATCACTTTAACAGTTTAACTGTGGTGCTCTTTGCCTCCTCCTGCTGGCCAGGAGTGATATTCTCAACAGTAATTACTCAAGCTGTCGACTCATATCCGGAAATAAATAAATTTATCAGGTAAAAATATATATTTTTTTTCTCTGTCTTTAGGCCCGTCAGGTTCTGGACATGTTTCCTCAGGTTCCCTATCACCTCATTGTGCAAGATTTGCAACTCACTCGTTCAGTAGAGATAACGACTGACAATATTTTGGAGGGTCACATACAAGTGCCTTTTCCCACTCAGGTTGGACAAAATACAACTTCTTAAACACATATTTTTGATAAAAGTGTAGCCCTAATTGGACAAATAATAAACATCCTCTCTTCTCTTAACAGGTTCAGGATGAAGCAAGACCTGTCCCTGGTAGCTCTCCAGAAAATAATAGGCCAGAGGAAGAGGAAACCTCTGCTAGGGTGATTAAATGAGCTTTTGCATTTGAACGTGTTTAAACGTACATGGAACCCAAAATGTTTATTTTGTGATCCAGATAGAGCATTTAAACAACTTTCTATTTTTACTTATTTTATCTAATTTGCGTTGTTCTTTTGTTATCATTTGCTGAAAAGCATTCCTATGGTAGGCTCAGGAGCATGTACTACTGTGTGCTAGCTGCTTATTGGTGGCTGCCTAGTTTTATTCACTCACATGAAGTTTTCAGCTAATGCCCAGTTGTGCATTACTGCTAATTCAACAAAGGATCTCAAGCTTGTTCTATCTAAATCCTGAAAGAAAAACAAACTGGGTTTCATGTCCCTTTTAATCTTTTAGAAGTTTATAGAATAGCATTATAATTGTAAGGGGAGCTGCATATTGTAGCACTGTGTAAATGGACTATTCTGTCAGACCTGGAGCCGGTATTGTATGCTACTGTTAGTTTTTACTAACCTTCCTTGTTTATTGTTTGTTTTCCTATTGTCTTCCTCCAGACTGAGCGGGTTCCTTTGGATCTGAGCCCAAGTATGGAGGAGTTTGAAGGATTCACTGAGGTGGAGGCCCAGCCAAGTGCAGCTGAAAACTTTGAAGCTAGAGGCAGCAGGTTTTCCAAGTCTGCAGAGGAAAGACAAAGAATGTTGGTCCAGAGGAAGGAGGATATGGTTCAACTTGCTAGGAGGTAAGGGGCCCTATGTAGAGGAGGGAGGAGATACCATTGCCTCCTGTAGCATTATAACTTGTAACATCAAAACGAGTCCCTGAAATCTCCAACAAGGGGACTTTACCAACTAAGGATATGGATAATGAGACATAATTGTGAAACAAACACACTAAACCATATACCTTTTTTTATTGCATAAAAGTGGTTCTTGGTGAGCTAACTATAATCCAAAAGGTCCTTTCATATTTAGCAAAGATTTAAATACTCTTTAATCGGGTCTCCTATTTTGTTGTAGGCGTTACTTGAACAGTACATCGGAGGCAGAAGAATCATCATCATCATCAGAGAGCAGTCAGCATGTGGATGGTGCCTCTTCGGACTCTGTAACTGTGCGCAGACGGACACTGGCGGCTGCTGCAGAGCGCAGGATCCAGATGCGACAGTGACATACAGACCTATATGAGCTGCACACAGACACCTTCTGACCCTTTGCCCTATATGTGAGCTTCAAAGGCTCACTCAGAGCCCCTTTTGTAATATTTTTACTGCAATATGTTTAGAACAAGGGGATATGCTGCTTAATCCCACTGCACATTTTGTGCATGCAAATCCTTTTTCCTCCAGCCGGATATATTTTAATAATACTGGAGTCAAGGGAGGGGCTATGTATTTCTCCTGGCTAACACGAGGAAATGCTGCATCAGTATTTTAAGAAGAGGATGAAGCCTCTGGTGACATTAGACTATTAAAGTAAAATACATAAACAGCTTCTGATTTTTCCATTCTTTTTAAGTATTTACTCAGCAAAGACTCACAATAATATGGTAAGAATATTTGGAAATGAACTCCAGTATGGGGATAAGCATTTCCCCCTCTGCCCCCTCTGAAGATGGTAGATTTTAAAAATCACAAATCTGTGTTACTTGTATTAATCTGCAACTGTTGGCCTCATCTTCTCAAAGAACATGAAAGATAAAAGGCTCTAAAGACATGGCCTACCTGGCCTTTCTGTGCAGTCTGTGGCCAAAACACGGCTAGAAGTAGAGTCGGGAGCAGGATTAAGGCTCTCTGAACCATAGACATTTAGGAATATAGTTTTTATGCCACCGGTCACACAGCTTGAGAGGCAGCAGCTACAGTTCCAAAAAAACCTTTATTGAGCAAACATCAGATTTACAATCTTCTTGCTAACAAGGTATTTTCTTGAGAGTTTATTATTTACCACTTTGTAACAGCTATGACTTCTGGGAAATAAGATTTTTCTACAGTAGCCAATTCTGTTAACCTGTTACAAGTTAGTAAATAACAAAGCATAATATTTTGCACCTATTTAAATACATGGCAAACATGGCTGGCTTTGTTTTGACAGTTAAAAGGTTTCACTGTGCTCCATTATATGAAGTATGTGCATATTCTGCAGATAGTAAGTAATTCAAGGGATTTAAGGGAATATAATCGTCAAAACTGAAATGTGTAGAGTGCATTTACATTTTTAACAGAAACATTTTCCATTATACCTTCATTAACAAAAATTCTTTTAGTAAAAGCCTATCTCTGTTTCAGCAGCATATGCACATATGCATCTGCTCAGAAAGTGGTTTGTATAACGCAAATTAAGCCATCCCTGACACAATACACGGCACAGCTTGCTTTCTACCATTGTGCACAATTTGAAGGTGCATGGGGCATCTGTAGCATATTTACATATGTGGTTGAAACGAGAAGAAAACTAGAAGCATATTTGCTAATACAAGTATGCACATTTCAGATTTGACCATTTCTCCCTTTTAAATGGCAACATGTTTTAACTCATGCAGAATTATTAAAAAAATAATAAAAATTAGTATTAGAATTTTTGCATCTTAAAGGGACACTGAACCTAAATCCAAATTTTAAAGGGCCACTGTAAGTAAATATTTTCTATGCCTGTTACTAACTAACTACCCCAAATACGCTTTTTATCAATAGCATTTCATTAACATATCTCTACCGTACATCAGAAATCTTGTCTGCAAATTTAATTGTTTTCCAAACCCACTCCGTGGGTATCCTTTGCTCTGTACCAATCCGTTTACAATACCTAGGTTTCAAAATGGCGCTTTAAACACAAAGTTATTGGTTTAAGTATTTTGAACACTCAGTGCTGAAAATAGTGGGCAGGATAACGTGACATCATCAGCGAATAAAATATATAACTTTTAGAACGTTATGAAACTTCGTTTTGGAGAAAATATAGGTCAGTAGGTTTTAATTAATGTTTATTAACTTTAATATGTTAGTTGTTTAGCTTAAAAATTATAACAGAAAGTAATCCTTTAAGCAACTTTCTAATTTACTCCTATTATCATTTTTTTTTCCGTTCTCTTGCTGTCTTTATTTTAAAAGCAGGAATGTAAATCTTAGCAGCCAGCCCATTTTATGTTCAGCACCATGGATAGCGCTTGATTAGAGACTTACATTTACCCACCAATAAGCAAGCATAACCCAGGTTCTCAACCAAAAATGGGCCGGCTCCTATGCTTTTTAAATAAAGATAGCAAGAGAACAAAGAAAAATTGATAATAGGAGTGAATTAGAAAGTTGCTTAAAATTGCATGCTTTATCTGAACCATGAAAGAAAAAAAATTGGGTTTAGTGTCTCTTTAACCCCTTAATGACCACAGCACTTTTCCATTTTCTGTCCGTTTGGGACCAAGGCTATTTTTACATTTCTGCGGTGTTTGTGTTTAGCTGTAATTTTCCTCTTACTCATTTACTGTACCCACACATATTATATACCGTTTTTCTCGCCATTAAATGGACTTTCTAAAGATACCATTATTTTCATCATATCTTATAATTTACTATAAAAAAAATTATAAAATATGAGGAAAAAATTGAAAAAAACCACACTTTTTCTAACTTTGACCCCCAAAATCTGTTACACATCTACAACCACCAAAAAACACCCATGCTAAATAGTTTCTAAATTTTGTCCTGAGTTTAGAAATACCCAATGTTTACATGTTCTTTGCTTTTTTTGTAAGTTATAGGGCCATAAATACAAGTAGCACTTTGCTATTTACAAACCATTATTTCTCTTGTTAAGTGTAGTCAGTCCACGGGTCATCCATTACTTATGGGATTATATCTCCTTCCCAACAGGAAGTTGCAAGAGGATCACCCAAGCAGAGCTGCTATATAGCTCCTCCCCTCACATGTCATACCCAGTCATTCTCTTGCAACTCAACATAGATAGGTCGTTGTGAGAGGTCTGTGGTGTTTTTTAAACTTAGTTTATGTCTTCAATCAAAAGTTTGTTATTTTAAATGGCACCGGAGTGTGCTGTTTGTTCTCAGGCAGTATTAGAAGAAGAATCTGCCTGCGTTTTCTATGATCTTAGCAGAAGTAACTAAGATCCACTGGCTGTTTCTCGCACATTCTGAGGAGTGAGGTAACTTCAGAAAGGGGAATAGCATGCGGGGCCCCCCTGCAAACGAGGTATGTGCAGTAAATTATTTTTCTAAGGAATGGAATTGACTAGAAAATACTGCTGTTACCAATGTAATGTAAGTACAGCCTTGAATGCAGTGGTAGCGACTGGTATTAGGCTGATGAGTGTACGTGCACTGAAGTATTTTTCTAGGGAATGGAATTTGTCTAAGAAAATACTGTTAATGCTGAAGTAATGTTTGAGCCTTAACTGCAGTAAAAGCGACTGGTAGCAGGCTTATTAATAACACTTCATAATCTTTTAATGTTCAAAACGTTTACTGGCATGTTAATCGTTTTTTGTGAGGTACTTGGTGATAAAACTTATTGGGGCATGATTTTTCCACATGGCTAACGTTTATTTCTGCATAGAAACAGTTAACTGAGAATTCCCACTGTTGTAATATGAGTGGGAGGGGCCTATTTTAGCGCTTTTTTGCGCAGTAAAAATTCAGTCACAGTTTTCCTACTTCATCCTCCATGATCCAGGACGTCCCTAGAGAGCTCAGGGGTCTTCAAAATTTATTTTGAGGGAGGTAATCAGTCACAGCAGACCTGTGACAGTGTGTTTGACTGTGATAAAAACGTTATTTGTTAAATTGATATCCGTTTTTGGGTATTAAGGGGTTAATCATCCATTTGCTGGTGGGTGCAATCCTTTGCTAATTTAATACATTTACTGTGAAATTTTGGTTGCTATAACTGATTTGGTTCATTGTTATTTCAACTGTGACAGCTTTTTGTGCTTCTTAAAGGCGCAGTAGCGTTTTTTATATTGCTTGTAAATTTATTGAAAGTATTTTCCAAGCTTGCTAGTCTCATTGCTAGTCTATTTAAACATGTCTGACACAGAGGAATCTGCTTGTTCACTATGTTTGAAGGCCAATGTGGAGCCCCATAGAAATTTGTGTACTAAATGCATTGATGTCACTTTAAATAAAAGTCAATCTTTACATGTAAAGAAATTATCACCAGACAACGAGGGGGAAGTTATGCCGACTAACTCTCCTTACGTGTCAGTACCTTCGCCTCCCGCTCAGGAGGTGCATGATATTGTGGCGCCAAGTACATCAGAGAGGCCCATACAAATCACTTTGCAAGACATGGCTGCTGTTATGACCGAGGTATTATCTAAATTGCCAGAATTAAGAGGCAAGCGCGATTGCTCAGGGTTAAGGACAGAGCGCGCTGATGATGGGAGAGCCATGTCTGATACTGCGTCACAATTTGCAGAACATGAGGACGGAGAGCTTCATTCTGTGGGTGACGGATCTGATCCAGGGAGACTGGATTCAGAGATTTCTAATTTTAAATTTAAGCTTGAAAACCTCTGCGTACTGCTAGGGGAGGTATTAGCAGCTCTGAATGATTGTAACACGGTTGCAATTCTAGAGAAATTATGTAGGCTGGATAGATACTATGCGGTACCGGTGTGTACTGACGTTTTTCCTATACCTAAGAGGCTTACAGAGATTATTAGCAAGGAGTGGGATAGGCCCGGTGTGCCCTTTTCCCCCCTCCTATATTTAGGAAAATGTTTCCAATAGACGCCACCACACGGGACTTATGGCAGACGGTCCCTAAGGTGGAGGGAGCAGTTTCTACTTTGGCTATGCGTACTACTATCCCGGTGGAGGATAGTTGTGCTTTTTCAGATCCAATGGATAAAAAATTAGGTTACCTTAAGAAAATGTTTGTTCAACAAGGTTTTATCTTACAGCCCCTTGCATGCATTGCGCCTGTCACTGCTGTGGCGGCATTCTGGTTTGAGTCTCTGGAAGAGGCCATTTGCACAGCTCCATTGGATGAGATTATGAACAAGCTTAAAGCACTTAAGCTAGCTAACGCATTTGTTTCTGATGCTGTTGTACATTTAACCAAATTAACGGCTAAGAACTCTGGTTTCGCCATCCAAGCGCGCAGAGCGCTATGGCTTAAATCATGGTCAGCTGACGTGACTTCTAAATCTAAATTGCTTAATATTCCTTTCAAAGGGCAGACCTTGTTTGGGCCCGGCTTGAAAGAAATTATTGCTGACATTACTGGGGGTAAGGGTCATACTCTTCCTCAGGACAAGGCCAAATCTAAGGCCAAACAGTCTAATTTTCGTGCCTTTCGTAACTTCAAGGCAGGAGCAACATCAACTTCCTCAGTTCCAAAACAGGAAGGAACTGTTGCTCGTTACAGACAGGGCTGGAAAGCTAACCAGTCCTGGAACAAGGGCAAGCAGGCCAGAAAACCTGCTTCTGCCCCTAAGACAGCATGAAGAGAGGGCCCCCTATCCGGAAACGGATCTAGTGGGGGGCAGACTATCTCTCTTCGCCCAGGCTTGGGCAAGAGATGTCCAGGATCCCCTGGTGTTGGAGATCATATCTCAGGGATACCTTCTGGACTTCAAAGCTTCTCCTCCACAAGGAAGATTTCATCTTTCAAGGTTATCAGCAAACCAAATAAAGAAAGAGGCGTTTCTACGCTGTGTAAAAGACCTCTTATTAATGGGGGTGATCCACCCAGTTCCGTGGACGGAACAAGGGCAAGGATTTTACTTAAATCTGTTTGTGGTCCCCAAGAAAGAGGGAACCTTCAGACCAATCTTGGACCTAAAGATCTTAAACAAATTCCTAAGAGTTCCATCATTCAAAATGGAAACTATTCGAACCATCCTACCCATGATCCAAGAGGGTCAATACATGACCACAGTGGACTTAAAGGATGCCTACCTTCACATACCGATTCACAAAGATCATTATCGGTACCTAAGATTTGCCTTTCTAGACAGGCATTACCAGTTTGTAGCTCTTCCCTTCGGGTTAGCTACGGCCCCGAGAATCTTTACAAAGGTTCTGGGCTCTCTTCTGGCGGTACTAAGACCGCGAGGCATAGCGGTGGCTCCGTACCTAGACGACATTCTGATACAAGCGTCAAGTTTTCAAATTGCCAAGTCTCACACAGAGATAGTTCTGGCGTTTCTGAGGTCGCATGGGTGGAAGGTGAACGTGGAAAAGAGTTCTCTATTACCACTCACAAGGGTTCCCTTCCTAGGGACTCTTATAGATTCTATAGAGATGAAAATTTACCTGACGGAGTCCAGGTTATTAAAGCTTCAAAATACTTGCCGTGCCCTTCATTCCATTCCACACCCGTCAGTAGCTCAGTGCATGGAAGTAATCGGCTTAATGGTTGCGGCAATGGACATAGTACCATTTGCGTGCCTGCATCTCAGACCACTGCAATTGTGCATGCTCAGTCAGTGGAATGGGGATTACTCAGATTTGTCCCCTCTACTAAATCTGGATCAAGAGACCAGAGATTCTCTTCTATGGTGGCTTTCTCGGCCCCATCTGTCCAAGGGGATGACCTTTCGCAGGCCAGATTGGACAATTGTAACAACAGACGCCAGCCTTCTAGGTTGGGGCGCAGTCTGGAACTCCCTGAAGGCTCAGGGATCGTGGACTCAGGAGGAGAAACTCCTCCCAATAAATATTCTGGAGTTAAGAACAATATTCAATGCTCTTCTAGCTTGGCCTCAGTTAGCAACACTGAGGTTCATCAGATTTCAGTCGGACAACATCACGACTGTGGCTTACATCAACCATCAAGGGGGAACCAGGAGTTCCCTAGCGATGTTGGAAGTCTCAAAGATAATTCGCTGGGCAGAGTCTCACTCTTGCCACCTGTCAGCGATCTACATCCCAGGCGTGGAGAACTGGGAGGCGGATTTTCTAAGTCGCCAGACTTTTCATCCGGGGGAGTGGGAACTTCATCCGGAGGTCTTCGCTCAACTGATTCATCGTTGGGGCAAACCAGATCTGGATCTCATGGCGTCTCGCCAGAACGCCAAGCTTCCTTGTTACGGATCCAGATCCAGGGACCCGGGAGCGGCGCTGATAGATGCTCTGACAGCCCCTTGGGTCTTCAAAATGGCTTATGTGTTTCCACCATTCCCGATGCTGCCTCGACTGATTGCCAAGATCAAACAGGAGAGAGCATCGGTGATTTTGGTAGCGCCTGCGTGGCCACCCAGGACCTGGCATGCAGACCTAGTGGACATGTCGTCCTGTCCACCATGGTCTCTGCCTCTGAGGCAGGACCTTCTAATTCAGGGTCCTTTCAACCATCCAAATCTAATTTCTCTGAGGCTGACTGCATGGAGATTGAACGCTTGATTCTATCAAAGCGTGGCTTCTCGGAGTCGGTTATTGATACCTTAATACAGGCTAGGAAGCCTGTTACCAGAAAAATTTACCATAAGATATGGCGTAAATATTTATATTGGTGCGAATCCAAGAGTTACTCATGGAGTAAGGTTAGGATTCCTAGGATATTGTCTTTTCTACAAGAGGGTTTAGAAAAGGGCTTATCTGCTAGTTCGTTAAAGGGACAGATTTCGGCTCTGTCTATTCTTCTACACAAACGTCTGGCAGAAGTTCCAGATGTTCAGGCTTTTTGTCAGGCTTTGGCTAGGATTAAGCCTGTGTTTAAGACTGTTGCTCCGCCGTGGAGCTTAAACTTAGTTCTTAACGTTTTGCAAGGTGTTCCATTTGAACCCCTTCATTCCATTGATATCAAGCTGTTATCTTGGAAAGTTCTGTTTTTGATGGCTATTTCCTCGGCTCGAAGAGTCTCTGAGTTATCTGCCTTACATTGTGATTCTCCTTATCTAATTTTTCATTCAGACAAGGTAGTTCTGCGTACTAAACCTGGGTTCTTACCTAAGGTAGTTTCTAACAGGAATATCAATCAAGAGATTGTTGTTCCATCTTTGTGTCCTAACCCTTCTTCAAAGAAGGAACGACTTTTGCATAATCTGGACGTAGTCTGTGCCCTGAAGTTCTATTTGCAGGCAACTAAGGATTTTCGTCAAACTTCTTCTCTGTTTGTCGTTTACTCTGGACAGAGGAGAGGTCAAAAATCTTCGGCTACCTCTCTCTCCTTTTGGCTTTGTAGCATCATACGTTTAGCCTATGAGACTGCTGGACAGCAGCCTCCTGAAAGAATTACAGCTCATTCCACTAGAGCTGTGGCTTCCACCTGGGCCTTTAAGAATGAGGCCTCTGTTGAACAGATTTGCAAGGCTGCAACTTGGTCTTCACTTCACACTTTTTCAAAATTTTACAAATTTGACACTTTTGCTTCTTCGGAGGCTATTTTTGGGAGAAAGGTTCTTCAGGCAGTGGTTCCTTCCGTTTAAAGTTCCTGCCTTGTCCCTCCCATCATCCGTGTACTTTTTGCTTTGGTATTGGTATCCCATAAGTAATGGATGACCCGTGGACTGACTACACTTAACAAGAGAAAACATAATTTATGCTTACCTGATAAATGTATTTCTCTTGTAGTAAGCATAAATTATGTTTTTTCAAAATTAGCGCTAGTTACATTAGAACACTAATATCTTTCAGGAATCTCTGAATATCCATTGACATGTATATATTTTTTTTTAGTAGGCATCCCAAAGTATTCATCTAGGCCCATTTTGGTATATTTCATGCCACCATTTCACCGCCAAATGCGATTAAATACAAAAATCGTTCACTTTTTTACTCATTTTTTCACAAACTTTTGGTTTCTCACTGAAATTATTTACAAACAGCTTGTGCAATTATGGCTTAAATTGTTGTAAATGCTTCTCTGGGATCCCCTTTGTTCATAAATAGCAGACATATATGGCTTTGGCGTTGCTTTTTAGTAATTGGAAGGCTGCTAAATGCCACTGCGCACTACACGTGTATTATGCCCAGCAGTGAAGGGGTTAATTATGGAGCATGTAGGGAGCTTTTAGGGATACTTTTAGCTTTAGTGTAGTGTAGTAGACAACCCCAAGTATTGATCTAGGCCAATTTTTGTATATTTCATGCCACCATTTCACCGCCAAATGCGATCAAATTAAAAAAAACGTTAAATTTTTCACAATTTTAGGTTTCTCACTGAAATCATTTACAAACAGCTTGTGCAATTGTGGCACAAATGGTTGTAAATGCTTCTCTGGGATCCCCTTTGTTCAGAAATAGCAGACATATATGGCTTTGGCGTTGCTTTTTGGTCATTAGAAGGCCGCCAAATGCCGCTGCATTTCACACGTGTATTATGGCTAGCAGTGAAGGGGTTAATTATCTATATTGCAGGGTTAATTTTAGCTTTAGTGTAGAGCTCAGCCTCCCACCTGAAACATGAGACCCCCTGATCCCTCCCAAACAGCTCTCTTCCCTCCCCCACCCCACAATTGTCCCCGCCATCTTAAGTACTGGCAGAAACTCTGCCAGTACTAAAATAAAAGCTATACTTGGGCTTTTTTTTGTTTTTTTTTGCAAATTTACATATGCTGCTGTGTAGGATCCCCCCTTAGTCCCCAACCTCACTGATCCCCCACCAAACAGCTCTCTAACCCTCCCCCTCTGCCTTAATGGGCGCCATCTTGGGTACTGGCAGCTGTCTGCCAGTACCCAGTTTAGTAACAAATGTGCCTTTTTTTTTAAAAAAAATTCCCTTTTCTGTAGTGTAGCTTTCCCTCCCCCCAAGACCAGCCCCCCACCCCTTCCAGATCCCTTAGCTGTTTATTTGTAACATTTTAAAACTTTTTATTTTAACTTTAAACAGCCTTATTTTTCCGTAGTGTAGCGGTTCCCTCCTGCTCCTGCCCCGTGCACGCGCCCCCCCCCCCCCCCCCCGTGCACGCGCGCACTCCCGACGGTTCCGCCCCCGATCCCGCCCCCCTTCTCTCTACTCTGCACATCGATGGCCGCCCACCCGCCTCCCAGACTTGCTCTCACCCACCAACGATACCGGCCACCGATGTCCGGTGCAGAGAGGGCCACAGAGTGGCTCTCTCTGCATCGGATGGCCAAGGGGGGTTATTGCAGGATGCCTCCATATCGAGGCATCACTGCAATAACCGGAAAGCAGCTGGAAGCGAGCAGGATCGCTTCCAGCTGCTTTCCAGACCAAGGACGTACGCCACACGTCCTCGGTCATTAACTGTATTTTTTTTTAGGACGTGTGGCGTACGTCCTTGGTCATTAAGGGGTTAAGCACATGAAGGATGTCTGTCTGTTTAGCTTTAATACATTTTAGTATTCAGACAGCTTTTCAGGGTTTTAATGTTTGCTTAATAAAGCTTTTCACTTTTTACTAGAATTGGAGCCTCTCAAACTTATGGCTAGTGTAGGGGAAGCACTTCTACACTTGCTCACTTTCCCAAAGAAAGCCATTTTCACGGACGTTCTTGTACAACCTTGTAGTTATCATTTAGGTTTAATGATGTCTGGATAACTGTATGGCAAATCAAAAGAAAGTGTAACATTGTGCGTACTAACCATCTGATAATCAGGTTGCATCGTAGAGTAATAGGGTCAGAAATCTGAATAAAGATGTCTATAAAGTCGGTGAATAAAATGAGAACCGAGGAGTGGAAAAATAGTCAGGATTTGGGGAGCATGATTAGAAATAAAAAATAATGGTTGAATTGGTTATCTAAATTTGGAGGTTAAAGGGACACAAAACCAGTCCCTTAAAATTGTAGGAGTAAAAAGTTTACATATTTACCTTGCCGGTCCTGTAAAAATGAAAGTTCTCCTCTCCCAGAAGCAGTGCAGTAAACCAATTAGACGCCCCATTAACACTGCTTGCTCCTCTCTATAGAAGCAAGCAAACGTAGCACCCTGCTTCTGGAGGGCAACAAAACAGCGGTGGCTGAGAGGGGAGGAGTAAGGTAAGTGAGGTTAAAGGGGGTTTGATTTCAGAAAATAATTAATTTTACAGGACAGTATGTAATATTTTTACTTCTAAATTTGGAATTGACAGTTTTGGGTGCTTTTTTAAAGGGACAGTCTACAATATAATTGTTATTGTTTTAAAATATAGATAATCCCTTTATTACCCATTCCCCAGTTTTACATAACCAACACAGTTATAATAATACACTTTTTACCTCTGTGATTACCTTGTATCTAAGCATCTTCTGAAAGCCCCCTGATCACATGACTTTGCATTTTTTTATCTATTGGCTTGCATTTAGTAATGTCTTGTGCTAAATCTTAGATAACATTGTGTTCACGCCTGGGGAATTATCTATATGGCCCACATGAACTTGCTGTCTCTTGTTGGGAAAAGCAAATACAAAAGTATGTGATTAAGAGGCTGTCAATAGAGCCTTTTTAAACCGGCAGACATTTAGAGGTTTAAATGTTATAAAGTATAATAATCTAACAATGTTGGTTGTGCAAAGCTGGGGAATGGGTAGTAAAAATCTATCTATTTAAACAATAAACATTTTTGTGTAGACTGTCCCTTTTAAGGTGAAAACTAAACTGGATGGGGATGAAACCAGATGTAAAATTGTAGTAATGTTGGCAAGCAATGTGGAATAAAATGTGAAATTAAAAGAAGCTAGATTTAACTGGATCGAACAGTCATGGGGTGGTGGTGTCAGAAACCTGGAAACAGACTGGGAAATGAGATTTAAGAAGTAAACAAATTGTAATTGTATTTGATGTACAAGTGATGGGAGTAGCTACTTGTGTAACGGAGGGCAACTGTGCTGTCATAGTGGGCTTTATAGTGAGTGTTCTGTTGTGCTGATCAAGGTTCTTTTAATGAATCTTTTTGCAGCATGTGTGTGTCCTGCAAGCTTTACACTAACATGTCTCAGGAACAGTATTTCTATCCTGAGTAAGTACACTTATACCAGGGAAATTTCACTTCCAATTGTTACACTTCCTCTTGTTGCATGTTACCTGTTCACATTTTATCTAGAAAAGGAGACATCACTGCTGCTGATTGTTTTGTTATAGTAGAGATTTTGTATTATGTTGCTTGTAACAAGGAGGATAAAGTACATGAATCAAGGAGCCACTTGTTTCCTACTTGCTATATCTGCCTAAGACTAAATATTTATGCATTTCCCTTTTTTGCATTTGTTGCAGCGTGGAGCAGAGACAGTGTCCAAGTATTTTATGGAAAGCCTTTATACTTACCCTGTTAACAAAGGATACATATGCCTTGTGATTTGGCCTACTGTAAATTCTGGATATATTTTAAAAAAGTAATAAACTTTTGATCAGTGTTAAACCTTTGTTTCAAAGTTTTCTTAGTGGCATGCTCTCAACCAACTCTCGTAAACAGCACTGACTTATCCAAGTTAATAAGCCGCTACACTAATCAAGCCCAGGGATGCATCCAGAGGCCAATATTGGGAGGGGCAATGTGGCAGATAACCTTGTTGCAACATGGCCAATAGAAAAGCAAAGTGGCCAATCATCTTTGTTATATGACAGATGTTGCTCCACACTCAACCGTATTCCAGCAATACTTATAACATGTATTGTATTAAGTAGGGAAATTATGGTATGTGTGTGTGTGTGTGTGTGTATATGTATATATGTATATATGTATATATATATATATATATATATATATATACAGGGAGTGCAGAATTATTAGGCAAATTAGTATTTTGACCACATCATCCTCTTTATGCATGTTGTCTTACTCCAAGCTGTATAGGCTCGAAAGCCTACTACCAATTAAGCATATTAGGTGATGTGCATCTCTGTAATGAGAAGGGGTGTGGTCTAATGACATCAACACCCTATATCAGGTGTGCATAATTATTAGGCAACTTCCTTTCCTTTGGCAAAATGGGTCAAAAGAAGGACTTGACAGGCTCAGAAAAGTAAAAAATAGTGAGATATCTTGTAGAGGGATGCAGCACTCTTAAAATTGCAAAGCTTCTGAAGCGTGATCATCGAACAATCAAGCGTTTCATTCCAAATATTCAACAGGGTTGCAAGAAGTGTGTGGAAAAACCAAGGCGCAAAATAACTGCCCATGAACTGAGAAAAATCAAGCGTGCAGCTGCCAAGATGCCACTTGCCACCAGTTTGGCCATATTTCAGAGCTGCAACATCACTGGAGTGCCCAAAAACACAAGGTGTGCAATACTCAGAGACATGGCCAAGGTAAGAAAGGCTGAAAGACGACCACCACTGAACAAGACACACAAGCTGAAACGTCAAGACTGGCCAAGAAATATCTCAAGACTGGTTTTTCTAAGGTTTTATGGACTGATGAAATGAGAGTGAGTCTTGATGGGCCAGATGGATGGGCCCGTGGCTGGATTGGTAAAGGGCAGAGAGCTCCAGTCCGACTCAGACGCCAGCAAGGTGGAGTACTGGTTTGGGCTGGTATCATCAAAGATGAGCTTGTGGGGCCTTTTCGGGTTGAGGATGGAGTCAAGCTCAACTCCCAGTCCTACTGCCAGTTTCTGGAAGACACCTTCTTCAAGCAGTGGTACAGGAAGAAGTCTGCATCCTTCAAGAAAAAACATAATTTATGCTTACCTGATAAATTTATTTCTCTTGTAGTGTAGTCAGTCCACGGGTCATCCATTACTTATGGAATATATCTCTTCCTAACAGGAAGCTGCAAGATGATCACCCAAGCAGAGCTGCTATATAGCTCCTCCCCTCACATGTCATATTCAGTCATTCGACCAAAGCAGACGAGAAAGGAGAAACCATAGGGTGCAGTGGTGACTGGAGTTTAATTAAAATTTAGATCTGCCTTAAAGACAGGGCGGGCCGTGGACTGACTACACTACAAGAGAAATAAATTTATCAGGTAAGCATAAATTATGTTTTCTCTTGTTAAGTGTAGTCAGTCCACGGGTCATCCATTACTTATGGAATACCAATACCAAAGCTAAAGTACACGGATGAAGGGAGGGACAAGGCAGGAACATTAAACAGAAGGAACCACTGCCTGAAGTACCTTTCTCCCAAAAATAGCCTCCGAAGAAGCAAAAGTGTCAAATTTGTAAAATTTTGAAAAGGTGTGAAGCGAAGACCAAGTCGCAGCATTGCAAATCTGTTCAACAACATAATTTATGCTTACCTGATAAATTCCTTTCTTCTGTAGTGTGATCAGTCCACGGGTCATCATTACTTCTGGGATATTACTCCTCCCCAACAGGAAGTGCAAGAGGATTCACCCAGCAGAGCTGCATATAGCTCCTCCCCTCTACGTCACTCCCAGTCATTCGACCAAGGACCAACGAGAAAGGAAAAGCCAAGGGTGAAGTGGTGACTGGAGTATAAATTAAAAAATATTTACCTGCCTTAAAAACAGGGCGGGCCGTGGACTGATCACACTACAGAAGAAAGGAATTTATCAGGTAAGCATAAATTATGTTTTCTTCTGTTAAGTGTGATCAGTCCACGGGTCATCATTACTTCTGGGATACCAATACCAAAGCAAAAGTACACGGATGACGGGAGGGATAGGCAGGCTCTTTATACAGAAGGAACCACTGCCTGAAGAACCTTTCTCCCAAAAATAGCCTCCGATGAAGCAAAAGTGTCAAATTTGTAAAATTTGGAAAAAGTATGAAGCGAAGACCAAGTTGCAGCCTTGCAAATCTGTTCAACAGAGGCCTCATTCTTGAAGGCCCAAGTGGAAGCCACAGCTCTAGTAGAATGAGCTGTAATTCTTTCAGGAGGCTGCTGTCCAGCAGTCTCATAAGCTAAACGAATTATGCTACGAAGCCAAAAAGAAAGAGAGGTAGCGGAAGCTTTTTGACCTCTCCTCTGCCCAGAGTAAATGACAAACAGAGAAGACGTTTGTCGAAATTCCTTAGTTGCCTGTAAGTAAAATTTTAGAGCACGGACTACATCCAGGTTGTGCAGTAGACGTTCCTTCTTCGAAGAAGGATTTGGGCATAAAGAAGGAACAACAATCTCTTGATTGATATTCCTGTTAGTAACTACCTTAGGTAAGAACCCAGGTTTAGTACGCAGGACTACCTTATCCGAATGAAAAATCAAATAAGGAGAATCACAATGTAAGGCTGATAATTCAGAGACTCTTCGAGCCGAGGAAATAGCCATTAAAAATAGAACTTTCCAAGATAACAACTTTATATCAATGGAATGAAGGGGTTCAAACGGAACGCCCTGTAAAACATTAAGAACAAGGTTTAAACTCCATGGTGGAGCAACAGTTTTAAACACAGGCTTAATCCTGGCCAAAGCCTGACAAAAAGCCTGGACGTCAGGAACTTCTGACAGACGTTTGTGTAACAGAATGGACAGAGCTGAGATCTGTCCCTTTAATGAACTAGCAGATAAACCCTTTTCTAAACCTTCTTGTAGAAAAGACAATATCCTAGGAATCCTAACCTTACTCCAAGAGTAACCTTTGGATTCACACCAATATAGGTATTTACGCCATATCTTATGGTAAATCTTTCTGGTAACAGGTTTCCTAGCCTGTATTAAGGTATCAATAACTGACTCAGAAAACCCACGTCTTGATAAAATCAAGCGTTCAATTTCCAAGCAGTCAGCTTCAGAGAAGTTAGATTTTGATGTTTGAAGGGACCCTGTATCAGAAGGTCCTGTTTCAGAGGTAGAGACAAAGGTGGACAGGATGACATGTCCACCAGGTCTGCATACCAAGTCCTGCGTGGCCACGCAGGTGCTATTAGAATCACTGATGCTCTCTCTTGTTTGATTCTGGCAATCAATCGAGGAAGCAACGGGAAGGGTGGAAACACGTAAGCCATCCTGAAGTCCCAAGGTGCTGTCAGAGCATCTATCAGGACTGCTCCTGGATCCCTGGATCTGGACCCGTAACGAGGAAGCTTGGCGTTCTGTCGAGACGCCATGAGATCTATCTCTGGTTTGCCCCAACGTCGAAGTATTTGGGCAAAGACCTCCGGATGAAGTTCCCACTCCCCCGGATGAAAAGTCTGACGACTTAAGAAATCCGCCTCCCAGTTCTCCACTCCCGGGATGTGGATTGCTGACAGGTGGCAAGAGTGAGACTCTGCCCAGCGAATTATCTTTGATACTTCCATCATAGCTAGGGAGCTTCTTGTCCCTCCCTGATGGTTGATGTAAGCTACAGTCGTGATGTTGTCCGACTGAAACCTGATGAACCCCCGAGTTGTCAACTGGGGCCAAGCCAGGAGGGCATTGAGAACTGCTCTCAATTCCAGAATGTTTATTGGCAGGAGACTCTCCTCCTGACTCCATTGTCCCTGAGCCTTCAGAGAATTCCAGACGGCACCCCAACCTAGAAGGCTGGCGTCTGTTGTTACAATTGTCCAGTCTGGTCTGCTGAATGGCATCCCCCTGGACAGATGTGGCCGAGAAAGCCACCATAGAAGAGAATTTCTGGTCTCTTGATCCAGATTCAGAGAAGGGGATAAGTCTGAGTAATCCCCATTCCACTGACTTAGCATGCACAGTTGCAGTGGTCTGAGGTGTAAGCGTGCAAAGGGTACTATGTCCATTGCCGCTACCATTAAGCCGATTACCTCCATGCATTGAGCCACTGACGGGTGTTGAATGGAATGAAGGGTGCGGCAAGCACTTTGAAGTCTTGTTAGCCTGTCCTCTGTCAGGTAAATCTTCATTTCTACAGAATCTATAAGAGTCCCCAGGAAGGGAACTCTTGTGAGTGGAACGAGTGAACTTTTCTTTTCGTTCACCTTCCATCCATGTGACCTTAGAAATGCCAGCACTAACTCTGTATGAGACTTGGCAGTTTGAAAGCTTGAAGCTTGTATCAGAATGTCGTCTAGGTATGGAGCTACCGAGATTCCCCGCGGTCTTAGTACCGCCAGAAGAGCACCCAGAACCTTTGTGAAGATTCTTGGAGCTGTAGCCAATCCGAATGGAAGAGCCACAAACTGGTAATGCCTGTCTAGGAAGGCAAACCTTAGGTACCGATAATGATCTTTGTGAATCGGTATGTGAAGGTAAGCATCTTTTAAATCTACAGTGGTCATGTACTGACCCTCTTGGATCATAGGTAAAATTGTCCGAATAGTCTCCATCTTGAACGATGGAACTCTTAGGAATTTGTTTAGGATCTTTAAGTCCAGGATTGGTCTGAAAGTTCCCTCTTTTTTGGGAACCACAAACAGATTTGAGTAAAACCCCTGTCCCTGTTCCGATCGTGGAACTGGATGGATTACTCCCATTAACAAGAGCTCTTGTACGCAGCGTAGAAACGCCTCTTTCTTTGTCTGGATTGTTGACAATCTTGACAGATGAAATCTCTCTCTTGGAGGAGAGTATTTGAAGTCCAGAAGGTATCCCTGAGATATTATCTCTAGCGCCCAGGGATCCTGAACATCTCTTGCCCAAGCCTGGGCGAAGAGAGAAAGTCTGCCCCCCACTAGATCCGATCCCGGATCGGGGGCCCTCAATTCATGCTGTTTTAGGGGCAGCAGCAGGTTTCCTAGTCTGCTTGCCCTTGTTCCAGGACTGGTTAGGTTTCCAGCCTTGTCTGTAGCGAGCAACAGCTCCTTCCTGTTTTGGTGCAGAGGAAGTTGATGCTGCTCCTGCTTTGAAATTACGAAAGGAACGAAAATTAGACTGTCTAGTCTTGGCTTTGGCTTTGTCCTGAGGCAGGGCATGGCCTTTACCTCCTGTAATGTCAGCGATAATCTCTTTCAACCCGGGCCTGAATAAGGTCTGCCCTTTGAAAGGTATATTAAGCAATTTAGACTTAGAAGTAACATCAGCTGACCAGGATTTTAGCCACAGCGCCCTGCGTGCCTGAATGGCGAATCCTGAATTCTTCGCCGTAAGTTTAGTAAGATGTACTACGGCCTCCGAAATGAATGAATTAGCTAGTTTAAGGAATCTAAGCCTGTCCGTAATGTCGTCCAGAGTAGCTGAACCAATGTTCTCTTCCAGAGACTCAATCCAGAATGCCGCTGCAGCCGTGATCGGCGCAATGCATGCAAGGGGTTGCAATATAAAACCTTGTTGAATAAACATTTTCTTAAGGTAACCCTCTAACTTTTTATCCATTGGATCTGAAAAAGCACAGCTATCCTCCACCGGGATAGTGGTACGCTTAGCTAAGGTAGAAACTGCTCCCTCCACCTTAGGGACCGTTTGCCATAAGTCCCTTGTGGTGGCGTCTATTGGAAACATTTTTCTAAATATCGGAGGGGGTGAGAACGGCACACCGGGTCTATCCCACTCCTTAGTAACAATTTCAGTAAGTCTCTTAGGTATAGGAAAAACCTCAGTACTCGTCGGTACCGCAAAATATTTATCCAACCTACACATTTTCTCTGGTATTGCAACTGTGTTACAATCATTCAGAGCCGCTAACACCTCCCCTAGTAATACACAGAGGTTTTCCAGTTTAAATTTAAAATTTGAAATATCTGAATCCAGTCTGTTTGGATCAGAACCGTCACCCACAGAATGAAGTTCTCCGTCCTCATGTTCTGCCACCTGTGACGCAGTGTCTGACATGGCCCTAATATTATCAGCGCACTCTGTTCTCACCCCAGAGTGATCACGCTTACCTCTTAGTTCTGGTAATTTAGCCAAAACCTCAGTCATAACAGTAGCCATATCCTGTAATGTGATTTGTAATGTCCGCCCAGATGTACTCGCCGCTACAATATCACGCACCTCCCTCTGAGCGGGAGATGTAGGTACTGACACGTGAGGCGAGTTAGTCGGCATAACTCTCCCCTCGTTGTTTGGTGAAATTTGTTCAATTTGTACAGATTGACTTTTATTTAAAGTAGCATCAATACAGTTAGTACATACATTTCTATTGGGCTCCACTTTGGCATTGCAACAAATGACACAGGTATCATCCTCTGAATCAGACATGTTTAACACACTAGCAAATAAACTTGCAACTTGGAAATACAATTCAATTAGAATAATATTAAAACGTACTGTGCCTTTAAGAAGCACAGAAGATCTATGACAGTTGAAAATTAATAAATTGAAACAGTTATAGCCTCAATCCTTGTAAACAACACAACTTTAGCAAAGGTTTAATCCCATTAGCAAAGATAACAAATTCTGAAAGCAGGAAACAAATTACAGAATAAACGTTTTTTATCTCAGTCAAACTATAATTCTCACAGCTCTGCTGAGAGAAATTACCTCCCTCAAAATAAGTTTTGAAGACCCCTGAGCTCTGTAGAGATGAACCGGATCATGCAGGGAATACAATGAGTTGCTGACTGAAATATTTGATGCGTAGTAAAAGCGCCAAAAAACGGCCCCTCCCCCTCACACACAGCAGTGAGGGAAAACAGAAACCGTCAGAAAACAGATTAAGCAACTGCCAAGTGGAAAAATAGTGCCCAAACATTTATTCACTCAGTACCTCAGCAAATGAAAACGATTTTACATTCCAGCAAAAACGTTAAACATAATCTCTAGTTATTAAACAGCTTTATGTATTTCTTACAGTGTAATTCTAGTGAAGTACCATTCCCCAGAATACTGAAGTGTAAAGTATACATACATGACATTATATCGGTATGGCAGGATTTTCTCATCAATTCCATTGTCAGAAAATAAAAACTGCTACATACCTCTATGCAGATTCATCTGCCCGCTGTCCCCTGATCTGAAGTTTACCTCTCCTCAGATGGCCGAGAAACAGCAATATGATCTTAACTACTCCGGCTAAAATCATAACAAAAACTCTGGTAGATTCTTCCTCAAACTCTGCCAGAGAGATAATAACACACTCCGGTGCTATTTTAAAATAACAAACTTTTGATTGAAGATATAAAACTAAGTATAATCACCATAGTCCTCTCACACATCCTATCTAGTCGTTGGGTGCAAGAGAATGACTGGGAGTGACGTAGAGGGGAGGAGCTATATGCAGCTCTGCTGGGTGAATCCTCTTGCACTTCCTGTTGGGGAGGAGTAATATCCCAGAAGTAATGATGACCCGTGGACTGATCACACTTAACAGAAGAAAGAGGCCTCATTTTTAAAGGCCCAGGTGGAAGCCACAGCTCTAGTAGAATGAGCTGTAATCCTTTCAGGAGGCTGCTGTCCAGCAGTCTCATAGGCTAAACGTATTATGCTACGAAGCCAAAAAGAGAGAGAGGTAGCCGAAGCTTTTGACCTCTTCTCTGTCCAGAGTAAACGACAAACAGGGAAGAAGTTTGACGAAAATCTTTAGTTGCCTGCAAATAGAACTTCAGGGCACGGACTACGTCCAGATTATGCAAAAGTCGTTCCTTCTTTGAAGAAGGGTTAGGACACAGTGATGGAACAACAATCTCTTGATTGATATTCCTGTTAGTAACTACCTTAGGTAAGAACCCAGGTTTAGTACGCAGAACTACCTTGTCTGAATGAAAAATCAGATAAGGAGAATCACAATGTAAGGCAGATAACTCAGAGACTCTTCGAGCCGAGGAAATAGCCATCAAAAACAAAACCTTCCAGGATAACAGCTTGATATCAATGGAATGAAGGGGTTCAAATGGAACGCCTTGAAGAACATTAAGAACTAAGTTTAAGCTCCAGGGCGGAGCAACAGTCTTAAACACAGGCTTAATCCTAGTTAAAGCCTGACAAAAAGCCGGAACGTCTGGAACTTCAGCCAGACGTTTGTGTAGAAGAATAGACAGAGCAGAAATCTGTCCCTTTAACGAGCTAGCAGATAAGCCCTTTTCTAAACCCTCTTGTAGAAAGGACAATATCCTAGGAATCCTAACCTTACTCCATGAGTAACTCTTGGATTCGCACCAATATAAATATTTACGCCATATCTTATGGTAAATTTTTCTGGTAACAGGCTTCCTAGCCTGTATTAAGGTATCAATAACCGACTCCGAGAAGCCACGCTTTGATAGAATCAAGCGTTCAATCTCCATGCAGTCAGCCTCAGAGAAATTAGATTTGGATGGTTGAAAGGACCCTGAATTAGAAGGTCCTGTCTCAGAGGCAGAGACCACGGTGGACAGGACGACATGTCCACTAGTTCTGCAAACCAGGTCCTGCGTGGCCACGCAGGCGCTATCAGAATCACCTAAGCTCTCTCCTGTTTGATCTTGGCAATCAAACGAGGAAGCATCGGGAATGGTGGAAACACATAAGCCATGTTGAAGACCCAAGGGGCTGTCAGAGCATCTATCAGCACCGCTCCCGGGTCCCTGGACCTGGATCCGTAACAAGGAAGCTTGGCGTTCTGGCGAGACGCCATGAGATCCAGATCTGGTTTGCCCCAACGATGAATCAGTTGAGCAAAGACCTCCGGATGAAGTTCCCACTCCCCCGGATGAAAAGTCTGGTGACTTAGAAAATCCGCCTCCCAGTTCTCCACGCCTGGGATGTAAATCGCTGACAGGTGGCAAGAGTGAGACTCTGCCCAGCGAATTATCTTTGAGACTTCCAACATCGCTAGGGAACTTCTGGTTCCCCCTTGATGGTTGATGTAAGCCACAGTCGTGATGTTGTCCGACTGAAATCTGATGAACCTCAGAGTTGCTAACTGAGGCCAAGCTAGGAGAGCATTGAATATTGCTCTTAATTCCAGAATATTTATTGGGAGGAGTTTCTCCTCCTGAGTCCATAATCCCTGAGCTTTCAGGGAGTTCCAGACTGCGCCCCAGCCTAGAAGGCTAGCGTCTGTTGTTACAATCGTCCAATCTGGCCTGCGAAAGGTCATCCCCTTGGACAGATGTGGCCGAGAAAGCCACCATAGAAGAGAATCTCTGGTCTCTTGATCCAGATTTAGTAGGGGGGACAAATCTGAGTAATCCCCGTTCCACTGACTTAGCATGCACAATTGCAGCGGTCTGAGATGCAGGCGCGCAAATGGTACTATGTCCATTGCCGCTACCATTAAGCCGATTACTTCCATGCACTGAGCTACTGACGGGTGTGGAATGGAATGAAGGACACGGCAAGCATTTAGAAGTTTTGATAACCTGGCCTCTGTCAGGTAAATTTTCATCTCTACAGAATCTATAAGAGTCCCTAGAAAGGGAACTCTTGTAAGTGGTAATAGAGAACTCTTTTCCACGTTCACCTTCCACCCATGCGACCTCAGAAATGCCAGAACTATCTCTGTATGAGACTTGGCAGTTTGAAAACTTGACGCTTGTATCAGAATGTCGTCTAGGTACGGAGTCACCGCTATGCCTCGCGGTCTTAGTACCGCCAGAAGTGAGCCCAGAACTTTTGTAAAGATTCTTGGAGCCGTAGCTAATCCGAAGGGAAGAGCTACAAACTGGTAATGCCTGTCTAGGAAAGCAAATCTTAGGTACCGATAATGATCCTTGTGAATCGGTATGTGAAGGTAGGCATCCTTTAAGTCCACTGTGGTCATGTACTGACCCTCTTGGATCATGGGAAGGATGGTTCGAATAGTTTCCATTTTGAATGATGGAACTCTTAGAAATTTGTTTAGGATTTTTAAGTCCAAGATTGGTCTGAAGGTTCCCTCTTTCTTGGGAACCACAAATAGATTTGAATAAAATCCCTGCCCGTGTTCCGTCCACGGAACTGGGTGGATCACCCCCATTAGTAAGAGGTCTTGTACACAGCGTAGAAACGCCTCTTTCTTTATTTGGTTTGCTGATAACCTTGAAAGATGAAATCTCCCTCGTGGAGGAGAAGTTTTGAAGTCCAGGAGATATCCCTGAGATATGATCTCCAACGCCCAGGGATCCTGGACATCTCTTGCCCAAGCCTGGGCGAAGAGAGAAAGTCTGCCCCCCACTAGATCCGTTTCCGGATAGGGGGCCCTCTCTTCATGCTGTCTTGGGGGCAGCAGCAGGTTTCTTGGCCTGCTTGTCCTTGTTCCAGGACTGGTTAACTTTCCAGCCCTGCCTGTAACAAGCAACAGCTCCTTCCTGTTTTGGAGCGGAGGAAGTTGATGCTGCTCCTGCCTTGAAGTTACGAAAGGCACGGAAATTAGACTGTTTGGCCTTTGATTTGGCCCTGTCCTGAGGTAGAGCATGGCCCTTACCTCCCGTAATGTCAGCTATAATTTCTTTCAAGCCGGGCCCAAATAAGGTCTGCCCTTTGAAAGGAATATTAAGCAATTTAGATTTAGAAGTCACGTCAGCTGACCATGATTTAAGCCATAGCGCTCTGCGCGCTTGGATGGCGAATCCGGAGTTCTTAGCCGTAAGTTTGGTTAAATGTACGACGGCATCAGAAACAAATGCGTTAGCTAGCTTAAGTGCTTTAAGCTTGTTCATAATTTCATCCAATGGAGCTGTGCGAATGGCCTCTTCCAGAGACTCAAACCAGAATGCCGCCGCAGCAGTGACAGGCGCAAAGCATGCAAGGGGCTGTAAGATAAAACCTTGTTGAACAAACATTTTCTTAAGGTAACCCTCTAATTTCTTATCCATTGGATCTGAAAAGGCACAACTATCCTCCACCGGGATAGTGGTACACTTAGCTAAAGTAGAAACTGCTCCCTCCACCTTAGGGACCGTCTGCCATAAGTCTTGTGTGGTGGCGTCTATAGGAAACATTTTCCTAAATATGGGAGGAGGGGAAAAAGGCACACCAGGTCTATCCCACTCCTTGCTAATAATCTCTGTAAGCCTTTTAGGTATAGGAAACACGTCAGTACACACCGGTACCGCATAGTATCTATCCAACCTACATAATTTTTCTGGAATTGCAACCGTGTTACAATCATTCAGAGCCGCTAATACCTCCCCTAGCAATATGCGGAGGTTCTCAAGCTTAAATTTAAAATTAGAAATCTCTGAATCCAGTCTCCCTGGATCAGATCCGTCACCCACAGAATGAAGCTCTCCGTCTTCACGTTCTGCAAACTGTGACGCAGTATCTGACATGGCTCTCACCTCATCCGCGCGCTCTGTCCTTAACCCAGAGCTATCACGCTTTCCTCTTAATTCTGGCAATTTAGATAATACTTCTGTCATAACAGTAGCCATGTCTTGCAAAGTGATTTGTAAGGGCCTCTCTGATGTACTTGGCGCCACAAAATCACGCACCTCCTGAGCGGGAGGCGAAGGTACTGACACGTGAGGAGAGTTAGTCGGCATAACTTCCCCCTCGTTGTCTGGTGATAATTTCTTTACATGTAAAGATTGACTTTTATTTAAAGTAGCATCAATGCAATTAGTACACAAATTTCTATTGGGCTCCACATTGGCCTTTAAACATAGTGAACGAAGAGATTCATCTGTGTCAGACATGTATAAACAGACTAGCAATGAGACTAGCAAGCTTGGAAATATTTCTCTAAATAAATTTACAAGCAATATAAAAAACGCTACTGTGCCTTTAAGAAGCACAAAAAGCTGTCACAGTTGAAATAACAATGAACCAAAATAGTTATAGCAACCAATTTTTCACAGTAAATGTATTAAGTTAGCAAAGGATTGCACCCACCAGCAAATGGATGATTAACCCCTTAATACCCAAAAACGGATAACAATTTAATAATTAACGTTTTTCTCACAGTCAAAACACACTGTCACAGGTCTGCTGTGACTGATTACCTCCCTCAAAATGAATTGTGAAGACCCCTGAGCTCTCTAGAGACGATCTGGATCATGGAGGATGAAGTAGACAGATTGTGACTGAATTTTTACTGCGCAAAAAAGCGCTAAAATAGGCCCCTCCCACTCATTACAACAGTGGGGAAGCTCAGATAACTGTTTCTATGCAGAAAACAAAGATGGCCATGTGGTAAAAATCATGCCCCAATAAGTTTTATCACCAAGTACCTCACAAAAAACGATTAACATGCCAGTAAACGTTTTAAACATACATTTGAAAAGTTATGAAGTGTTATTAATAAGCCTGCTACCAGTCGCTTTTACTGCAGTTAAGGCTCATACATTATTTCAGTATTAACAGTATTTTCAGAGTCAATTCCATTCCTTAGAAAAATACTTCAGTGTACACACACTCATCAGCCTAATACCAGTCGCTATCACTGCATTTAAGGCTGAACTTACGTTACATTGGTATCAGCAGTATTTTCTCAGTCAATTCCATTCCTCAGAAAAATAATTTACCGCACATACCTCATTTGCAGGGGGTCCCTGCATGCTATTCCCCTTTTCTGAAGTTACCTCACTCCTCAGATGAGAACAGCCAGTGGATCTTAGTTACGTCTGCTAAGATCATAGAAAACGCAGGCAGATTCTTCTTCTAATGCTGCCTGAGAACAAACAGCACACTCCGGTGCCATTTAAAATAACAAACTTTTGATTGAAGAAATAACTAAGTTAAAAAACACCACAGACCTCTCACAGCGACCTATCTTTAGTTAGGCTGCAAGAGAATGACTGAATATGACATGTGAGGGGAGGAGCTATATAGCAGCTCTGCTTGGGTGATCCTCTTGCAGCTTCCTGTTAGGAAGAGATATATTCCATAAGTAATGGATGACCCGTGGACTGACTACACTTAACAAGAGAAACATGATTTTCATGCAGGACAATGCTCCATCACACGCGTCCAAGTACTCCACAGCGTGGCTGGCAAGAAAGGGTATAAAAGAAGAAAATCTAATGACATGGCCTCCTTGTTCACCTGATCTGAACCCCATTGAGAACCTGTGGTCCATCATCAAATGTGAGATTTACAAGGAGGGAAAACAGTACACCTCTCTGAACAGTGTCTGGGAGGCTGTGGTTGCTGCTGCACGCAATGTTGATGGTGAACAGATCAAAACACTGACAGAATCCATGGATGGCAGGCTTTTGAGTGTCCTTGCAAAGAAAGGTGGCTATATTGGTCACTGATTTGTTTTTGTTTTGTTTTTGAATGTCAGAAATGTATATTTGTGAATGTTGAGATGTCATATTGGTTTCACGGGTAAAAATAAATAATTGAAATGGGTATATATTTGTTTTTTGTTAAGTTGCCTAATAATTATGCACAGTAATAGTCACCTGCACACACAGATATCCCCCTAAAATAGCTAAAACTAAAAACAAACTAAAAACTACTTCCAAAACTATTCAGCTTTGATATTAATGAGTTTTTTGGGTTCATTGAGAACATGGTTGTTATTCAATAATAAAATCCTCAAAAATACAACTTGCCTAATAATTCTGCACTCCCTGTATGTATATGTATATATATATATGTATATATATATATATATATATATATATATATATATATATATATATATATATATATATGTATTAGGGTTGCACCGATACAATTTTTTTTAAGACCGAGTACAAGTACCGATACTTGTTTTCAAATACTCGCCGATACCAATTACCGATACTTTTTCTCTTGTTAAGTGTATCCAGTCCACGGATCATCCATTACTTGTGGGATATTCTCCTTCCCAACAGGAAGTTGCAAGAGGATCACCCACAGCAGAGCTACTATATAGTGCCATATCCATTCATTCTCTTGCAACTCTCAACTAAGATGGAGGTCGTAAGAGGACTGTGGTGTTTTATACTTAGTTTATTTCTTCAATCAAAAGTTTGTTATTTTTAAATGGTACCGGAGTGTACTGTTCATCTCAGGCAGTATTTAGAAGAAGAATCTGCCTGCGTTTTCTATGATCTTAGCAGAAGTAACTAAGATCCTTTGCTGTTCTCACATATTCTGAGGAGTGAGGTAACTTCAGAGGGGGAATAGCGTGCAGGTTTTCCTGCAATAAGGTATGTGCAGTTAAAATATTTTTCTAGGGATGGAATTTGCTAGAAAATGCTGCTGATACCGAAGTAATGTAAGTAAAGCCTTAAATGCAGTGATAGCGACTGGTATCAGCCTTATTAATAGAGATACATACTCTTATAAAAGTGTATTTTAAAACGTTTGCTGGCATGTTTAATCGTTTTTTACATATGTTTGGTGATAAAAACTTATTGGGGCCTAGTTTTTTCCACATGGCTGGCTTGAATTTTGCCTAGAAACAGTTCCCTGAGGCTACCCACTGTTGTAATATGAGTGGGAGGGGCCTATTTTGGCGTTTTTTTGCACAGCAAAAATTACAGACACAGACATCCAGCTTCTTCCTGCATGATCCAGGACTTCTCTGAAGGGCTCAAAAGGCTTCAAAAGTCGTATTGAGGGAGGTAAAAAGCCACAGTAGAGCTGTGGCAGTTGTTGTGACTGTTTTTGTCATTTGTTATTCCGTTTTTGGTATTAAGGGGTTAATCATCCATTTGCAAGTGGGTGCAATGCTCTGCTAACTTATTACATACACTGTAAAAATTTCGTTAGTGTAACTGCATTTTTTCACTGTTATTTCAAAATTTGGGAAAATTTGTGTTTCTTAAAGGCGCAGTAACGTTTTTTATATTGCTTGTAAACTTGTTTTAAAGTGTTTTCCAAGCTTGCTAGTCTCATTGCTAGTCTGTTTAAACATGTCTGACACAGAGGAACCTACTTGTTCATTACGTTTGAAAGCCATGGTGGAGCCCCATAGGAGAATGTGTACTAAATGTATTGATTTCACCTTAAACGGTAAAGATCAGTCTTTATCTATAAAAGAATTATCACCAGAGGGTTCTGTCGAGGGGGAAGTTATGCCGACTAACTCTCCCCACGTGTCAGACCCTTCGCCTCCCGCTCAGGGGACGCACGCTTATATGGCGCCAATTACATCAGGGACACCCATAGCGATTACCTTGCAGGACATGGCTGCAATCATGCATAATACCCTGTCAGAGGTATTATCTAGATTGCCTGAATTAAGAGGCAAGCGTGATAGCTCTGGGGTTAGGAGAGATACAGAGCGTGCAAATGCTGTTAGAGCCATGTCTGATACTGCGTCACAGTATGCAGAACATGAGGACGGAGAGCTTCAGTCTGTGGGTGACATCTCTGACTCGGGGAAACCTGATTCAGAGATTTCTAATTTTAAATTTAAGCTTGAGAACCTCCGTGTATTGCTTGGGGAGGTATTAGCTGCTCTGAATGACTGTAACACATTTGCAATTCCAGAGAAATTGTGTAGGCTGGATAGATACTATGCGGTGCCGGTGTGTACTGACGTTTTTCCTATACCTAAAAGGCTTACAGAAATTATTAGCAAGGAGTGGGATAGACCCGGTGTGCACTTTTCCCCACCTCCTATATTTAGAAAAATGTTTCCAATAGACGCCACTACTCGGGACTTAAGGCAGACGGTCCCTAAGGTGGAGGGAACCTTTTCTACTTTAGCAAAGCGTACCACTATCCCGGTTGAGGACAGTTGTGCTTTTTCAGATCCAATGGATAAAAAATTGGAGGGTTACCTTAAGAAAATGTTTATTCAACAAGGTTTTATTTTACAGCCCCTTGCATGCATTGCGCCTGTCACTGCTGCGGCGGCATTCTGGTTTGAGGCCCTGGAAGAGGCCATCCAGACAGCTCCATTGAATGAAATTATTGACAAGCTTAGAACGCTTAAGCTAGCTAATTCATTTGTTTCTGATGCCATTGTTCATTTGACTAAACTAACGGCTAAGAATTCTGGATTCGCCATTCAGGCGCGTAGGGCGCTATGGCTTAAATCCTGGTCAGCTGACGTGACTTCAAAGTCTAAATTACTCAACATTCCTTTCAAGGGGCAGACCTTATTCGGGCCTGGCTTGAAGGAAATTATAGCTGACATTACTGGAGGCAAGGGTCATACCCTTCCTCAGGATAGGGCCAAATCAAAGGCCAAACAGTCTAATTTTCGTGCCTTTCGAAATTTCAAGGCAGGAGCAGCATCAACTTCCTCCGCTTCAAAACAAGAGGGAATTGTTGCTCATTCCAGACAGGCCTGGAAACCTAACCAGTCCTGGAACAAGGGCAAGCAGGCCAGGAAGCCTGCTGCTGCCCCCAAGACAGCATGAAGGAACGGCCCCCTATCCGGAAACGGATCTAATGGGGGGCAGACTTTCTCTCTTCTCCCAGGCGTGGGCAACAGATGTTCAGGATCCCTGGGCGTTGGAGATCATATCTCAGGGATATCTTCTGGACTTCAAAGCTTCTCCTCCACAAGGGAGATTTCATCTTTCAAGGTAATCATCAAACCAGATAAAGAAAGAGGCATTCCTAAGCTGTGTGCAAGACCTCCTAGTAATGGGAGTGATCCATCTAGTTCCGCGGACGGAACAAGGACAGGGATTTTATTCAAATCTGTTTGTGGTTCCCAAGAAAGAGGGAACCTTCAGACCAATCTTGGATCTAAAGATCTTAAACAAATTCCTCAGAGTTCCATCATTCAAAATGGAAACTATTTGGACCATCCTACCCATGATCCAAGAGGGTCAGTACATGACCACAGTGGACTTAAAGGATGCCTACCTTCACATACCGATTCACAAAGATCATCATCGGTTCCTAAGGTTTGCCTTTCTAGACAGGCATTACCAATTTGTAAAAATTCTCGGGGCAGTGGCCAACCCGAAGTGAAGAGCTACAAAGGTTCTGGGCTCACTTCTGGCGGTTCTAAGACCGCGAGGCATAGCAGTGGCTCCGTATCTAGACGACATCCTGATACAGGCATCAAGCTTTCAAATTGCCAAGTCTCATACAGAGATAGTTCTGGCATTTCTGAGGTCGCATGGGTGGAAGGTGAACGTGGAAAAGAGTTCTCTATCACCACTCACAAGAGTCTCCTTCCTAGGGACTCTTATAGATTCTGTAGAGATGAAAATTTACCTGACTGAGTCCAGGTTATCAAAACTTCTAAATGCTTGCCGTGTCCTTCATTCCATTCCACGCCCGTTAGTTGCTCAGTGCATGGAAGTAATCGGCTTAATGGTAGCGGCAATGGACATAGTGCCATTTGCGCGCCTGCATCTCAGACCGCTGCAATTATGCATGCTAAGTCAGTGGAATGGGGATTACTCAGATTTGTCCCCTCTACTAAATCTGGATCAAGAGACCAGAGATTCTATTCTCTGGTGTCTTTCTCGGGTCCATCTGTCCAAGGGTATGACCTTTCGCAGGCCAGATTGGACGATTGTAACAACAGATGCCAGCCTTCTAGGTTGGGGCGCAGTCTGGAACTCCCTGAAGGCTCAGGGATCGTGGACTCAGTAGGAGAAACTCCTCCCAATAAATATTCTGGAGTTAAGAGCAATATTCAATGCTCTTCTAGCTTGGCCTCAGTTAGCAACACTGAGGTTCATCAGATTTCAGTCGGACAACATCACGACTGTGGCTTACATCAACCATCAAGGAGGAACCAGAAGTTCCCTAGCGATGTTAGAAGTCTTAAAGATAATTTGCTGCGCAGAGTCTCACTCTTGCCACCTGTCAGCGATCCACATCCCAGGCGTAGAGAACTGGGAGGCGGATTTTCTAAGTCGTCAGACTTTTCATCCGGGGGAGTGGGAACTCCATCCGGAGGTGTTTGCTCAACTGGTCCATCGTTGGGGCAAACCAGAACTGGATCTCATGGCGTCTCGCCAGAACGCCAAGCTTCCTTGTTACGGATCCAGGTCCAGGGACCCGGGAGCAACGCTGATAGATGCTCTAGCAGCTCCTTGGTTCTTCAACCTGGCCTATGTGTTTCCACCGTTTCCTCTGCTCCCTCGACTGATTGCCAAAATCAAACAGGAGAGAGCATCAGTGATTCTGATAGCGCCTGCGTGGCCACGCAGGACCTGGTATGCAGACCTAGTGGACATGTCATCTCTTCCACCATGGACTCTGCCTCTGAAGCAGCACCTTCTAATACAAGGTCCTTTCAATCATCCAAATCTACTTTCTATGAGACTGACTGCATGGAGATTGAACGCTTGATTCTATCAAGGTGTGGCTTCTCCGAGTCAGTCATTGATACCTTAATACAGGCTCGGAAGCCTGTCACCAGGAAAATCTACCATAAGATAAGGCGTAAATATCTTTATTGGTGTGAATCCAAGAGTTACTCATGGAGTAAGGTTAGGATTCCTAGGATATTGTCCTTTCTCCAAGAGGGTTTGGACAAAGGCTTATCAGCTAGTTCTTTAAAAGGACAGATCTCTGCTCTGTCTATTCTTTTGCACAAGCATCTGGCAGAAGTTCCAGACGTCCAGGCATTTTGTCAGGCTTTGGTTAGGATTAAGCCTGTGTTTAAAACTGTTGCTCCCCCATGGAGCTTAAACTTGGTTCTTAAAGTTCTTCAGGGAGTTCCGTTTGAACCCCTTCATTCCATTGATATTAAACTTTTATCTTGGAAAGTTCTGTTTTTGATGGCTATTTCCTCGGCTCGAATAGTCTCTGAGTTATCTGCCTTACATTGTGATTCTCCTTATCTGATTTTTCATTCAGACAAGGTAGTTCTGCGTACCAAACCTGGGTTTTTACCTAAGGTGGTTTCTAACAGGAATATCAATCAAGAGATTGTTGTTCCATCATTGTGTCCTAATCCTTCTTCAAAGAAGGAACGTCTTTTGCATAATCTGGACGTAGATTTTCGTCAAACATCTGCCCTGTTTGTCGTTTACTCTGGACAGAGGAGAGGTCAAAAAGCTTCGGCAACCTCTCTCTCCTTTTGGCTTCGGAGCATAATACGCTTAGCCTATGAGACTGCTGGACAGCAGCCCCCTGAAAGGATTACAGCTCATTCTACTAGAGCTGTGGCTTCCACCTGGGCCTTTAAAAATGAGGCCTCTGTTGAACAGATTTGCAAGGCTGCGACTTGGTCTTCGCTTCACACCTTTTCAAAATTTTACAAATTTGACACTTTTGCTGCTTCGGAGGCTGTTTTTGGGAGAAAGGTTCTACAGGCAGTGGTTCCTTCCGTTGCACCCTATGGTTTCTCCTTTCTCGTCTTGTTTCGATAGAATGACTGGATATGGCAGTGAGGGGAGGAGCTATATAGCAGCTCTGCTGTGGGTGATCCTCTTGCAACTTCCTGTTGGGAAGGAGAATATCCCACAAGTAATGGATGATCCGTGGACTGGATACACTACAAGAGAAATAAATTTATCAGGTAAGCATAAATTATGTTTTTTTTGTCATGTGACAGTTTACCAAGCACAATACAGACTAATTATTTAAGGTTCCTTCTTTATAATTATGAAGGACTGTAGCTCAAAAGACATTATGAAATAATAAAACAGGTTTTATTTGTCACATAGTTCACAGAACATGTTTAGAAATAAAAATATTACAATAAAATATACGGTATTAACAACAACAATAAATAACAAATATAAAATTGCAACCAACCAAAAGTGCCATACAGTAAAAAATACAACAGAATACTGTTTAATCATGGTGAACAACACTATGGGCTAGATTACATTTGACTGGTAAGCTTTAACAATGCTCTCATTAAACGTCCTACTCCATTAAAGACTATGGAGTTGGAAATGTGAACAGAGCATTGGTAAAGCTTACCAATCAAATGTAATCTTAATCTAGTCCTATAATTTCAGGATGAGTGTTCATTGGGATTAACTTAAAGGGACACTGTACCCAAAATTTTTCTTTCGTAATTCAGATTGAGCATGACATTTTAAGCAACTTTCTAATTTACTCCTATTGTCAAATTTTCTTCATTCTCTTGGTATCTTTATTTGAAATGCAAGAATGTAAGTATAGATGCCGGCCCATTTTTGGTGAACAACCTGGGTTGTCCTTGCTGATTGGTGGATAGATCCATCCACCAATAAAAAAAGTGCTGTCCAGAGTTCTGAAACAAAAAAAAAAGCTTTGATGCCTTCTTTTTCAAATAAAGATAGCAAGAGAACGAAGAAAAATTGATAATAGGAGTAAATTAGAAAGTTGCTTAAAATTACATGCTCTTTCTGAATTACAAAAGAAAAAATTTGGGTACAGTGTCCCTTTAATTTTTCCTATGAGTACTCTTCCTGCAATTATATAAGCTAAGATGTTCCTCAGAGTACAGTATGTTTTGAACATAACTGTGCAAGATGAGAACTAGCAGTATAAAAGGCAATTTAGCAATTAGAATAATTTTTTAAAAGTTAGTGGCAAGTTCTTTTTAAGGAACAGAAGAGAAGCATCTCTGCATGTTCAGCTATAAGTCTGTTTTTGCTATCAGTAAGGAGGTTCAACTTTCCACACTACTGCATGGGGCAGAAAGATATTTTTGGGCCATTTTAGCCAGAGCTGGAAATCTCAGTTTATTAACTGCCCAGTACTTCAGGGGTTTGTCTGAACGCAGTACAGTGATCTCTCCTACAATAATATAAATAAGAGCAATTTGTATTGGCAGAACAGTAGTAAACAATTTTTAGTTTAGTCCCCACTCCAGCTTTAAATGAAATGGGAACATGCAGTTTGAAACAAACACCACAATATAGCATATGGGTAGTAAGTGGAGGTATCGGTTTAAGTATCTGTGCATTTGCACGAGTACAAGTACACCCCTAAGTGGAAATGTCCAAATTGGGCCCAAAGTGTCAATATTTTGTGTGGCCACCATTATTAGGCATGGAGTACACCAAAGCTTCACAGGCTGGAGTCCTCTTCCACTCCTCCATGACGACATCACAGAGCTGGTAGATGTAAGAGACCTTGCGCTCCCCCACCTTCCATTTGAGGATGCCCCACAGATGCTCAATAGGGTTTATGTCTGGAGACATGCTTTACCCTCAGCTTCTCTAGCAAGGCAGTCGTCATCTTGGAGGTGTGTTTGGGGTCGTTATGCTGGAACACTGCCCTGTGGCCCAGTCTCCGAAGGGAGGGGATCGAGCTCTGCTTCAGTATGTTACAGTACATGTTGGCATTCATGGTTCCCTCAATGAACTGTAGCTCCCCAGTGCTGGCAGCACTCAGGCATGCCCAGCATGGTTCCAGTAATCCATGTCCATAGTCTGCTTGTCTTCAGCAAACTTTGCAGGCTTTCTTGTGCATCATCTTTAGAAGAGGCTTCCTTCTGGGACGACAGCCATGCAGACCAATTTGATGCAGTGTGCGGCGTATGGTCTGAGCACTGACAGGCTGACCCCCCACCCCTTCAACCTCTGCAGCAATCCTGGCAGCACTCATACATCTATTTCCCAAAGACAACCTCTGGATATGACGCTGAGCACGTGCACTCAATTCTTTGGTCGACCATGGCGAGGCCTATTCTGAGTGGAACCTGTCCTGTGAAACCGCTATATGATCTTGCCCACCGTGCTGCATTTTCACTTTTGTTTCCAACGGTTTAGACATTGGCTGTGTGTTGTTATTTTGACGGGACAGAACATTTACACTGTTATACAGGCTGTACACTCACATTGTAGCAAAGTGTAATTTCTTCTGTTAAGTGTGATCAGTCCACGGGTCATCATTACTTGTGGGATATTAACTGCTCCCCTACAGGAAGTGCAAGAGGATTCACCCAGCAGAGTTGCTATATAGCTCCTCCCCTCTACGTCACCCCCAGTCATTCTCTTGCACCCAACGACTAGATAGGATGTGTGAGAGGACTATGGTGATATATTTAGTTTTTATATCTTCAATCAAAAGTTTGTTATTTTATAATAGCACCGGAGTGTGTTATTCCTTCTCTGGTAGAATTTGAAGAAGAATCTACCTGAGTTTTTCTATGATTTTAGCCGGAGTAGTTAAGATCATATTGCTGTTTCTCGGCCATCTGAGGAGTGAGGTAAACTTCAGATCAGGGGACAGCAGGCAGATTAATCTGCAAAGAGGTATGTAGCAGTTTATTATTTTCTGACATGGAATTGATGAGAAAATCCTGCCATACCGTTATAATGTAAACTCAGCCTTGAATGCAGTAGATGTAGCTGATATCAGGCTGTCATGTATGTATATTTTACACTTCAGTTTTCTGGGAAATGGTACTTCTCTGGCTTTTAAACTGTATACATAGACTTAACCTATTTTGCAGGGACTTGCAATAGGTTTTAAATGACAATTAATTATTGAGGTAAAATGTTTTTTTGCTGGCATGTAAAAACGTTTTTTTCTCTGAGGTACTGGGTGAAAAAATGTTTTGGGCACTTTTTTTCCACTTGGCAATAGTTTTGATTTAAATTAGAGCAGTTCACTGATCCCTCTCACTGTTATGTGTGTGGGGGAGGGGCCATTTTGGTGCTTTCACTATGCATCAGAAAAACTCAGTCAGAGGTTCATTTTCTTCCTGCATGATCCGGTTCATCTCTACAGAGTTCAGGGATCTCAAGAGTCTTTTTTGAGGGAAGTAATCATACAGCAGAGCTGTGCTGATTGTATTGACTGTGATATAAAAAACGTTTATTTGTGTATTTTTTTTCTGCTGCCTGGGTTAGTTATCATTTGCTGAGGGGAACAATCCTTTGCTAAAACTGTATATTCTGACAAAGATTGATGCTATAACTTAATTATTTTATCTGTTATAATATTTTTCTGTGCTTCTTAAAGGCACAGTTCGTTTTCATATTATTTGTAAATTACTTTGAAAAGTATTTCCAAGTTGCTGTTTATTTGCTAGTGTGTTAAACATGTCTGATTCAGAGGAAGATATCTGTGCTATATGTGTTAATGCCAAAGTGGAGCCCAATAGAAATTTATGTACTAAATGTATTGATGCTACTTTAAAAAATAGTCAATCTGTACAAATTGAACATATTTCACCAAACAACGAGGGGAGAGTTATGCCGACTAACTCGCCTCACGTGTCAGTACCTGCATCTCCCGCTCAGGAGGTGCGTGATATTGTAGCGCCGAGTGCATCTGGGCGGCCATTACAAATCACATTACAAGATATGGCTACTGTTATGACTGAAGTTTTGGCTAAACTACCAGAACTAAGAGGTAAACGTGATCACTCTGGGATGAGAACAGAGTGCGCTGATAATGCAAGGGCCATGTCTGATACTGCGTCACAGTTTGCAGAACATGAAGACGGAGAGCTTCATTCTGTGGGTGACGGTTCTGATCCAAATAAACTGGACTCAGACATTTCAAATTTTAAATTTAAGCTTGAGAACCTCCGTGTGTTACTAGGGGAGGTATTGGCGGCTCTGAATGATTGTAACACAGTTGCAATCCCAGAAAAAATGTGTAGGTTGGATAAATATTTTGCGGTACCGACGAGTACTGACGTTTTTACTATACCTAAGAGACTTACTGACATTGTTACTAAGGAGTGGGATAGACCCGGTGTGCCTTTCTCACCCCCTCCTATATTCAGAAAAATGTTTCCAATAGACGCCGCCACACGGGACTTATGGCAAATGGTCCCTAAGGTGGAGGGAGCAGTTTCTACTTTAGCTAAGCGTACCACTATCCCAGTGGAGGATAGCTGTGCTTTTTCAGATCCAATGGATAAAAAATTAGAGGGTTACCTTAAGAAAATGTTTGTTCAACAAGGGTTTATATTGCAACCTCTTGCATGTATTGCGCCTGTCACGGCTGCAGCAGCATTTTGGTTTGAGTCTCTGGAAGAGACACTTCAATCATCCACACTAGATGACATCACACACAAACTTAAATTCCTTAAGTTAGCTAATTCATTTATTTCAGATGCCGTAGTACATTTAACTAAACTTGCGGCTAAAAATTCAGGATTCGCCATTCAGGCACGCAGAGCTCTGTGGCTAAAATCCTGGTCAGCTGATGTTACGTCTAAATCTAAATTGCTTAATATTCCTTTCAAAGGGCAGACCTTATTCGGGCCCGGCTTGAAAGAGATTATTGATGACATTACAGGAGGTAAAGGTCATGCCCTGCCTCAGGACAAGGCCAAAGCCAAGGCTAGACAGTCCAATTTTCGTTCCTTTCGTAATTTCAAAGCAGGAGCAGCATCAACTTCCTCTGCACCAAAACAGGAAGGAGCTGTTGCTCGCTACAGACAAGGCTGGAAACCTAACCAGTCCTGGAACAGGGGCAAACAGGCCAGAAAACCTGCTGCTGCCCCTAAGACAGCATGAATTGAGGGCCCCCGATCCGGGACCGGATCTAGTGGGGGGCAGACTTTCCCTCTTCGCCCAGGCTTGGGCAAGAGATGTTCAGGATCCCTGGGCGTTAGAGATCATATCTCAGGGATACCTTCTGGACTTCAAATCCTCTCCCCCAAGAGGGAGATTTCATCTGTCAAGGTTGTCAACAAACCTAACAAAGAAGGAAGCGTTTCTACGCTGCGTACAAGATCTTTTATTAATGGGAGTGATCCATCCAGTTCCGCGGTTGGAACAAGGACAAGGGTTTTACTCAAATCTGTTTGTAGTTCCCAAAAAAGAGGGAACCTTCAGGCCAATCTTGGATTTAAAGATCCTAAACAAATTCCTAAGAGTTCCATCGTTCAAGATGGAAACTATTCGAACAATTTTGCCCATGATCCAAGAGGGTCAGTACTTGACCACAGTGGATTTAAAGGATGCTTACCTTCACATACCGATTCACAGAAGTCATTACCGGTATCTAAGGTTTGCCTTTTTAGACAGGCATTACCAGTTTGTAGCTCTTCCATTCGGACTGGCTACGGCTCCAAGAATCTTCACAAAGGTTCTGGGCACTCTTCTGGCGGTACTAAGACCGCGAGGAATTTCAGTAGCTCCGTACTTAGACGACATACTGATACAAGCTTCAAGCTTTCAAACTGCCAAATCTCATACAGAGATAGTACTGGCATTTCTAAGGTCGCATGGATGGAAAGTGAACGAAGAGAAAAGTTCTCTCTTTCCACTCACAAGAGTTCCCTTCCTGGGGACTCTGATAGATTCTGTAGAAATGAAGATTTACCTGACAGAGGACAGGTTAACAAAACTTCAAAGTGCATGCCGTGTCCTTCATTCCATTCAAGAGACCAGAAATTCTCTTCTATGGTGGCTTTATCGGCCACATCTGTCCAGGGGAATGCCATTCAGCAGGCCAGACTGGTCAATTGTAACAACAGACGCCAGCCTACTAGGTTGGGGCGCTGTCTGGAATTCTCTGAAGGCTCAGGGACTATGGAATCAGGAGGAGAGTCTTCTTCCAATAAACATTCTGGAATTGAGAGCAGTCCTCAATGCTCTTCTGGCTTGGCCCCAGTTAGCAACTCGGGGGTTCATCAGGTTCCAGTCGGACAACATCACGACTGTAGCTTATATCAACCATCAGGGAGGGACAAGAAGCTCCCTAGCAATGATGGAAGTATCGAAGATAATTCGCTGGGCAGAGTCTCACTCTTGCCACCTGTCTGCAATCCACATCCCGGGAGTGGAGAACTGGGAGGCGGATTTCTTAAGTCGTCAGACTTTTCATCCGGGGGAGTGGGAACTTCATCCAGAGGTCTTTGCCCAAATACTTCGACGTTGGGGCAAACCAGAGATAGATCTCATGGCGTCTCGACAGAACGCCAAGCTTCCGCACTACGGGTCCAGATCCAGGGATCCGGGAGCGGTCCTGATAGATGCCTTGACAGCACCATGGACCTTCAGGATGGCTCATGTGTTTCCACCTTTCCCGATGCTTCCTCGATTGATTGCCAGAATCAAACAGGAGAAAGCATCAGTGATTCTAATAGCGCCTGCATGGCCACGCAGGACTTGGTATACAGATCTGGTGGACATGTCATTCTGTCCACCTTGGTCGTTACCTCTGAAACAGGACCTTCTGATTCAGGGTCCTTTCAAACATCAAAATCTAACTTCTCTGAAGCTGACTGCTTGGAAATTGAACGCTTGATCTTATCAAAGCGTGGTTTTTCTGAGTCAGTTATTGATACCTTAATACAGGCTAGGAAGCCTGTTACCAGAAAGATTTACCATAAAATATGGCGTAAATACCTATATTGGTGCGAATCCAAAGGTTACTCTTGGAGTAAGGTTAGGATTCCTAGGATATTGTCTTTTCTACAAGAAGGTTTAGAAAAGGGGTTATCCGCTAGTTCCTTAAAGGGACAGATCTCAGCTCTGTCCATTCTGTTACACAAGCGTCTGTCAGAAGTTCCAGACGTTCAGGCTTTTTGTCAGGCTTTGGCCAGGATTAAACCTGTGTTTAAAGCTGTGGCTCCACCATGGAGTTTAAACCTTGATCTTAACGTTTTACAGGGTGTTCCGTTTGAACCCCTTCATTCCATTGATATAAAGTTGTTATCTTGGAAAGTTCTATTTTTAATGGCTATTTCCTCGGCTCGAAGAGTCTCTGAGTTATCAGCCTTACATTGTGATTCTCCTTATTTGATTTTTCACTCGGATAAGGTAGTTCTGCGTACTAAGCCTGGGTTCTTACCTAAGGTAGTCACTAACAGGAATATCAATCAGGAGATTGTTGTTCCATCCTTGTGCCCAAATCCTTCTTCGAGGAAGGAACGTCTTTTGCACAATCTGGATGTAGTTCGTGCCCTTAAATTTTATTTACAGGCAACTAAAGATTTTCGACAAACGTCTTCCCTGTTTGTCGTTTACTCTGGTCAGAGGAGAGGTCAAAAAGCTTCTGCTACCTCTCTCTCTTTTTGGCTTCGTAGCATAATTCGTTTAGCTTATGAGACTGCTGGACAGCAGCCTCCTGAAAGAATTACAGCTCATTCCACTAGAACTGTGGCTTCCACTTGGGCCTTTAAGAATGAGGCCTCTGTTGAACAGATTTGCAAGGCTGCAACTTGGTCTTCGCTTCATACTTTTTCCAAATTTTACAAATTTGACACTTTTGCTTCCTCGGAGGCTATTTTTGGGAGAAAGGTTCTTCAGGCAGTGGTTCCTTCTGTATAAAGAGCCTGCCTATCCCTCCCTTCATCCGTGTACTTTTGCTTTGGTATTGGTATCCCACAAGTAATGATGACCCGTGGACTGATCACACTTAACAGAAGAAAACATAATTTATGCTTACCTGATAAATTCCTTTCTTCTGTAGTGTGATCAGTCCACGGCCCGCCCTGTTTTTTAAGGCAGGTAAATATTTTTTAAATTATACTCCAGTCACCACTACACCCTTGGCTTCTCCTTTCTCGTTGGTCCTTGGTCGAATGACTGGAGGTGACGTAGAGGGGAGGAGCTATATAGCAACTCTGCTGGGTGAATCCTCTTGCACTTCCTGTAGGGGAGCAGTTAATATCCCACAAGTAATGATGACCCGTGGACTGATCACACTACAGAAGAAAGGAATTTATCAGGTAAGCATAAATTATGTTTTCTTCAGTGTTGTCACATGAAAAGATATAATAAAATATTTACAAAAATGTGAGGGGTGTACTCACTTTTGTGAGATGTGTGTATGTGTGTGTATATATACACACATATATAGTATGAAAAAAAGAGTTAAACACTTCACTGCGCTATGCCCACTAGAGAATTATGCACGAGGTTTCATGGAAAATATAGAGGTACTAAATGCTCTCTATGCAGCTGTTGGTTAGACTATATATTTATGGATCAAAATCTAGGTTCCTGCTATAGACCTTTTTGAAATAATTGAAGGACATTTTATCAAATATGTCAAACAATGTATCTTACATTGTTTGACATATTTGATAAAATATCCTAGCACTTCAATTGTTTCAAAAAGGTCTATAGCAGGAACCTAGATTTTGATCCATAAATATTTAGTCTGGTATACTCAAACCAACAGCTGCATAGAGAGCATTTAGTACCTCTATTTTCCATGAAAACTTGTGCATAATTCTCTAGTGGGCATAGCGCAGTGAAGTGTTTAACTCTTTTTTCATACTACATAATAGTGACAGATAGGATTAAGGGATCATCCTTTCAGCCACAACTTTACACATACACAGCAGCTTTACCCTTTGTACATTATATCTAAGTGCCCCCCAGTGGTATTTGAGGGGCAACTCACATCAACCACTTTAATAATTTCTTTTTATTTATCATATATATATATATATATATATATATATATATATATATATATATATATATAAAATTCAAGTAAAGGATAAGCACTCTTTAACCCCAGGTTGAGGTAAGCATATACCAGGGTGCATGTGTCAGATATAAACAGTCCAGAGCAAAGACAGCACTTGCTGGATTTAAGTAAAAAATAACTTGTATTAAAAAAAAAAAAAAAAAATGTCCTCCCCCTAGGTTTTCTGTGTCTAGGTCTGAATGTTCTAACAAATTTATCCTTACCATAGAGCCACTTATAAACCCATTTCTCTCTGTAGTCAATTTCAACTGTGGTGAGTTTTTTATTCTTAAATGCCAACTCATTGTTATATTTGGTGACTAGTTCCTCTAACTTAAGCACCCACTCCTCAGTTTTGTCATCAATCAATAGCTGATAGCTATTCATTTTGATGATGTCAATCTCCATCTCTATCTTTTTCTTTCATGTAATTAGCAAGAGTCCATGAGCTAGTGACGTATGGGATATACAGTCCTACCAGGAGGGGCAAAGTTTCCCAAACCTCAAAATGCCTATAAATACACCCCTCACCACACCCACAAATCAGTTTTACAAACTTTGCCTCCCTTGGAGGTGGTGAAGTAAGTTTGTGCTAGATTCTTCGTTGATATGCGCTTCGCAGCAGGCTGGAGCCCGGTTTTCCTCTCAGTGTGCAGTGAATGTCAGAGGGATGTGAGGAGAGTATTGCCTATTTGAATTCAATGATCTCCTTCTACGGGGTCTATTTCATAGGTTCTCTGTTATCGGTCGTAGAGATTCCTCTCTTACCTCCCTTTTCAGATCGACGATATACTCTTATATATACCATTACCTCTACTGATTCTCGTTTCAGTACTGGTTTGGCTTTCTACTACATGTAGATGAGTGTCCTGGGGTAAGTAAGTCTTATTTTCTGTGACACTCTAAGCTATGGTTGGGCACTTTTATATAACTATATGCCTTGATTCAGGATGTTCAACATTCCTTATTTCAGACAGTCAGTTTCATTATTTGGGATAATGCATATGAATAATCAATTTTTCTTACCTTAAAATTTGACTTTTTTCCTGTGGGCTGTTAGGCTCGCGGGGGCTGAAAATGCTTCTTTTTATTGCGTAATTCTTGGCGCGGACTTTTTTGGCGCAAAAATTTTCTTTGTCATTTCCGGCGTCATACTTGTTGCCGGAAGTTGCGTCTTATTTTTTTTGTTGACGTTTTTTGCGCCAAAAATGTCGGCGTCACCGGATGTGGCATCATTTTTGGCGCTTTAAGCATTTAGGCGCCAAATAATGTGGGCGTCTTTTTTTTGTCTCCACATTATTTAAGTCTCATTGCTTATTTGCTTCTGGTTGCTAGAAGCTTGTTCATTGGCATTTTATTCCCATTCCTGAAACTGTCATTTAAGGAATTTGATCAATTTTGCTTTATATGTTGTTTTTTCTATTACATATTGCAAGATGTCTCAGATTGACCCTGAATCAGAAGATATTTCTGGAAAATTGCTGCCTGATGCTGGATCTACCAAAGTTAAGTGTATTTGTTGTAAACTTGTGGTAACTGTTCCTCCGGCTGTTGTTTGTAATGAATGTCATGACAAACTTGTTAATGCAGATAATATTTCCTTTAGTAATGTTCCATTACCTGTTGCTGTTCCATCAACATCTAATATTCAGGGTGTTCCTGTTAACATAAGAGATTTTGTTTCTAAATCTATTAAGAAGGCTATGTCTGTTATTCCTCCTTCCAGTAAACGTAAAAGGTCTTTTAAAACTTCTCATTTTTCGGATGAGTTTTTAAATGAACATCATCATTCTGATTCTGTTTCTGATAATGATTTTTCTGGTTCAGAGGATTCTGTTTCAGAGGTTGATACTGATAAATCTTCATATTTATTCAAAATGGAATTTATTCGTTTTTTACTTAAAGAAGTCTTAATTGCATTAGAAATAGAGGAATCTGGTCCTCTTGATACTAAATCTAAACGTTTGAATACGATTTTTAAACCTCCTGTAGTTATTCCGGAGGTTTTTCCCATCCCTGATGCTATTTCTGAAGTAATTTCCAGGGAATGGAATAATTTGGGTAATTAATTTACTCCTTCTAAACGGTTTAAGCAATTATATCCTGTGCCATCTGACAGATTAGAGTTTTGGGACAAAATCCCTAAGGTTGATGGGGCTATCTCTACTCTTGCTAAACGTACTACTATTCCTACGGCAGATAGTACTTCCTTTAAGGATCCTTTAGATAGGAAAATTGAATAATTTCTAAGAAAAGCTTACTTATGTTCAGGTAATCTTCTTAGACCTGCTATATCTTTGGCGGATGTTGCTGCAGCCTCAACTTTCTGGTTGGAAGCTTTAGCACAACAAGTAACAGATCATAATACTCATAGCATTGTTAATCTTCTTCAACATGCTAATAACTTTATTTGTGATGCCATCTTTGATATCATTAGGGTTGATGTCAGGTATATGTCTTTAGCTATTTTAGCTAGAAGAGCTTTATGGCTTAAAACTTGGAATGCTGATATGTCTTCTAAATCAACTTTGCTTTCCCTTTCTTTCCAGGGTAATAAATTGTTTGGTTCACAGTTGGATTCTATTATTTCAACTGTCACTGGGGGAAAAGGAACTTTTTTACCTCAGGATAAAAAAATCTAAAGGTAAATTTAGGTCTGCTAATCGTTTTCGTTCCTTTCGTTACAATAAGGAACAAAAACCTGATCCTTCCCCTACAGGAGCGGTATCGGTTTGGAAACCATCTCCAGTCTGGAATAAATCCAAGCCTTTTAGAAAGCCAAAGTCAGCTCCCAAGTCCACATGAAGGTGCGGCCCTCATTCCAGCCCAGCTGGCAGGGGGTAGACTACGATTTTTCAAAGAAATTTGGATTGATTCGATTCACAATCTTTGGATTCAGAATATTGTTTCACAAGGGTACAGAATAGGCTTTAAGATAAGGCCTCCTGCAAGAAGATTTTTTCTTTCCTGTGTCCCAATAAATCCATTGAAGGCTCAAGCATTTCTGAAATGTGTTTCAGATCTAGAGTTGGCTGGAGTTTTGGAATAGGGGCTGGGGTTTTACTCAAATCTCTTCATTTTACCAAAGAAGGAGAATTCCTTCAGACCAGTTCTGGATTTAAAAATATTGAATCGTTATGTAAGGATACCAACATTCAAAATGGTAACTATAAGGACTATTATTCTGCCTTTTGTTCAGCAAGGGCATTATATGTCCACAATAGATTTACAAGATGCATATCTGCATATTCCGATTCATCCAGATCACTATCAGTTTCTGAGATTCTCTTTTCTAGACAAGCATTACCAGTTTGTGGCTCTGCCGTTTGGCCTAGCAACAGCTCCAAGGATTTTTACAAAGGTTCTCGGTGCCCTTCTATCTGTAATCAGAGAACAGGGTATTGTGGTATTTCCTTATTTGGACGATATCTTGGTACTTGCTCAGTCTTCACATTTAGCAGAATCTCATACGAATCGACTTGTATCGTTTCTTCGAGAACATGGTTGGAGAATCAATTTACCAAAGAGTTCGTTGATTCCTCAGACAAGGGTAACCTTTTTAGGTTTCCAGATAGATTCAGTGTCCATGACTCTGTCGCTGACGGACAAGAGACGTCTGAAATTGGTTTCAGCTTGTCGAAACCTTCAGTCTCAGTCATTCCCTTCGGTAGCCTTATGCATGGAAATTCTAGGTCTTATGACTGCTGCATCGGACGCGATCCCCTTTGCTCGTTTTCACATGCAACCTCTTCAGCTCTGTATGCTGAACCAGTGGTGCAGGGATTATACAAAGATATCACAATTAATATCTTTAAAACCGATTGTACAACACTCTCTGACGTGGTGGACAGACCACCATCGTTTAGTTCAGGGGGCTTCTTTTGTTCTTCCGACCTGGACTGTGATCTCAACAGATGCAAGTCTGACAGGTTGGGGAGCTGTATGGGGGTCTCCGACAGCACAAGGGGTTTGGGAATCTCAGGAGGCGAGATTACCTATCAACATTTTGGAACTCCGTGCGATTTTCAGAGCTCTTCAGTCGTGGCCTCTTCTAAAGAGAGAGTCGTTCATTTGTTTTCAGACGGACAATGTCACAACCGTGGCATATGTCAATCATCAAGGAGGGACTCTGGCTATGAAAGAAGTATCTTGAATACTTGTATGGGCGGAATCCAGCTCCTGTCTAATTTCTGCGGTTCATATCCCAGGTATAGACAATTGGGAAGCGGATTATCTCAGCCGCCAAACATTACATCCGGGCGAATGGTCTCTTCACCCAGAGGTATTTCGTCAGATTGTCCAAATGTGGGGACTTCCAGAAATAGATCTGATGGCTTCTCATCTAAACAAGAAGCTTCAAAGGTATCTGTCCAGATCCAGGGATCCTCAGGCGGAAGCATTAGATGCATTGTCACTTCCTTGGAAGTATCATCCTGCCTATATCTTTCCGCCTCTAGTTCTTCTTCCAAGAGTGATTTCCAAGATTCTAAAGGAGCATTCGTTTGTTCTGCTGGTGGCTCCAGCATGGCCTCACAGGTTTTGGTATGCTGATCTTGTCCGGATGGCTACTTGCCAACCGTGGACTCTTCCGTTAAGACCAGACCTTTTATCGCAAGGTCCTTTTTTCCATCAGGATCTCAAATCCTTAAATTTGAAGGTATGGAGATTGAACGCTTGATTCTCAGTCATAGAGGTTTCTCTGACTCCGTAATTAATACTATGTTACAGGCTCGTAAATCTGTATCTAGGAAAATATATTATCGAGTCTGGAAGGCTTACATTTCTTGGTGTTATTCTCATCATTTTTCTTGTCATTCTTTTAGAATTCCTAGAATTTTACAGTTTCTTCAGGATGGTTTGGATAAAGGTTTGTCTGCAAGTTCGTTGAAAGGACAAATCTCTGCTCTTTCTGTTCTTTTTCACAGAAAGATTGCTAATCTTCCTGATATTCATTGTTTTGTACAGGCTTTGGTTCGTATAAAACCTGTCATTAAGTCAATTTCTCCTCCTTGGAGTTTGAATTTGGTTCTGGGGGCTCTTCAAGCTCCTCCGTTTGAACCTATGCATTCACTGGATATTAAATTACTTTCTTGGAAAGTTTTGTTTCTTTTGGCCATCTCTTCTGCTAGAAGAGTTTCTGAATTATCTGCTCTTTCTTGTGAGTCTCCTTTTCTGATTTTTCATCAGGATAAGGCGGTGTTGCGAACTTCATTTAAATTTTTACCTAAGGTTGTGAATTCTAACAACATTAGTAGAGAAATTGTGGTTCCTTCATTGTGTCCTAATCCTAAGAACTCTAAGGAAAGATCGTTGCATTCTTTGGATGTAGTTAGAGCTTTGAAATATTATGTTGAAGCTACTAAAGATTTCCGAAAGACTTCTAGTCTATTTGTTATCTTTTCTGGTTCTAGGAAAGGTCAGAAGGCTTCTGCCATTTCTTTGGCATCTTGGTTAAAGTCTTTGATTCATCATGCTTATGTTGAGTCGGGTAGAACTCCGCCTCAAAGGATTACAGCTCATTCGACTAGGTCAGTCTCTACTTCCTGGGCATTTAGGAATGAAGCTTCGGTTGATCAGATTTGCAAAGCAGCAACTTGGTCTTCTTTGCATACTTTTACTAAATTCTATCATTTTGATGTGTTTTCTTCTTCTGAAGCAGTCTTTGGTAGAAAAGTACTTCAGGCAGCTGTTTCAGTTTGATTCTTCTGCTTATAATTTCATTTTTTTTTCATTATATGATTTAAACGTTGTTTTGGGGTGTGGATTATTTTTCAGCGGAATTGGCTGTCTTTATTTTATCCCTCCCTCTCTAGTGACTCTTGCGTGGAAGCTCCACATCTTGGGTATTCATTATCCCATACGTCACTAGCTCATGGACTCTTGCTAATTACATGAAAGAAAACATAATTTATCTAAGAATTTACCTGATAAATTGATTTCTTTCATATTAGCAAGAGTCCATGAGCTAGTGACGTATGGGACAATGCTCCATCACACGCGTCCAAGTACTCCACAGCGTGGCTGGCAAGAAAGGGTATAAAAGAAGAAAATCTAATGACATGGCCTCCTTGTTCACCTGATCTGAACCCCATTGAGAACCTGTGGTCCATCATCAAATGTGAGATTTACAAGGAGGGAAAACAGTACACCTCTCTGAACAGTGTCTGGGAGGCTGTGGTTGCTGCTGCACGCAATGTTGATGGTGAACAGATCAAAACACTGACAGAATCAATGGATGGCAGGCTTCTGAGTGTCCTTGCAAAGAAAGGTGGCTATATTGGTCACTGATTTGTTTTTGTTTTGTTTTTGAATGTCAGAAATGTATATTTGTGAATTTTGAGATGTTATATTGGTTTCACTGGTAAAAATAAATAATTGAAATGGGTATATATTTGTTTTTTGTTAAGTTGCCTAATAATTATGCACAGTAATAGTCACCTGCACACACAGATATCCCCCTAAAATAGCTAAAACTAAAAACAAACTAAAAACTACTTCCAAAACTATTCAGCTTTGATATTAATGAGTTTTTTTGGGTTCATTGAGAACATGGTTGTTGTTCAATAATAAAATTAATCCTCAAAAATACAACTTGCCTAATAATTCTGCACTCCCTGTATATATATATATATATATATATATATATATATATACTGTGTGTATGTTTGTGTGTGTGTATGTTGTATCTCAAGCCTCAAAATTTCAGGTCCTAAGCTACTAGCCAGGCCAAAAATGTTACTCGCCACTTCTGATCCCACCCATCACCCACCCACTGAATACCACGCCACACCCACTACTCTACTCCACCGCTCTTTTAATATGATTAGCCAGTGCAGTAACTTTATTTTTGTTTTATTTTATAACTTAACAAATAATTACATACAATTCTGTGTACCATTTCTGCTATTTTTGTTATCCAGTTCTGGACTTGAAACGACTGTCTGTAAGGCTCCGCCATTTAAAACAAGCCTTACTGGATCAAAAATAGCAGCAACAACCCCTCTGAGATCTTAAAGATCCAGAAAAATTTGCCAAAAAAATCTTTCTGTTACTTGATCTTATACACTTTCTTTGGTCTCTTAGAAGTACTTTCTCAGTTTTCATTTGATCAAGTAACAGGAAGATATTTCTTTCTGGCAAATTCTTCTGGATCTTTCAGATCTCAGAGGGGTTGTTCCCGCTATTTTTTTTTTATCCAGTTCCCTTACTGGATCAAAAATAGCAGCAACAACCCCTCTGAGATCTAAAAGGCCCAGAAAATTTGCCAAGTGAAAAATGAAAAAGTAATTCTAAGGGGACCAAAGTAAGTGTACAAGACAACCCTAGGAAACAATGTTTTTTTTTACCAGAAATCTTAGAAATCCTATAGACAAGCTCTTTAAAATCATATCATATTAGGCTTCCCTAAACTTTGCATAGGAACTCTTGAAAAACCTGTTAGTTGATGTAAACATAAGCATGGTTGCCCTGGATACATGCAAACTGTTTTAGTAATAGTTTGAACTGTGCCTGACAAATAAAGAACGTGCTCCATAAAACTGAGCAAAGCCAGAGTACCGACATTGATAACAACTCTAAAAGACCTGCAGGAGAATTTGACACTTTTTCTTTTACAAGATACGATGAGTCCACGGCTTTCTTCCTTGTGGGATATCGCCTCCTGGTCAGCAGGAGGAGGCAAAGAGCACCACAGCAGAGCTGTATATATAGCTCCTCCCTTACCTCCCACTCCAGTCATTCTCTTTGCCTGTGTTAGTGATAGGAAGAGATAAAGTGAGGTGTTTGTTTAGATTCTTCAATCAAGAGTTTATTATTTTAAAATGGTACCAGTGCGTGCTATTTTGCTATGGGGTGAAGCTGTATTCCTTGTCAGCCTCTAGAGTAGAGCTACAGGTGGCTTTAAAGCAATGGGAACTGGTGGGGTTTTAGCCTCACTGCGCCTCCCATACTTCTGCTGCCCTTATGTTGAAGGTCTTAGAGAATATTAACTAAGGCCCTTCTGTGTTCACAGAGCTGCAAGAGGGAGATAGGACCTCTTGATACTGTGAGACTTTCATGCTGTCGCTCAGCATAGAGGTAAGTGCAGTCTTTTATTTATGGGGCTTTCAGCATATCTCAAAATTTGCTGTACTCTGCTATTCTGTTGGGAACTATGGGCTCTGGAAAGGGCTTTCCTATTAAAGGGACAGTCTACACCAGAATTGTTATTGTTTTAAAAGATAGATAATCCCTTTATTACCCATTTCCCAGTTTTGCATAACCAACACAGTTATAAAAATATACTTGTAACCTCTGTGATTATCTTGTATCTAAGCCTCTGCAAACTGCCCCTTTTTTCAGTTCTTTTGACAGACTTGCAGTCTAGCCAATCAGTGCCTGCTCCCAGATTACTTCACGTGCACGAGCACAGTGTTATCTATATGAAATATGTGAACTAACACCCTCTAGTGGTGAAAAACTGCTAAAATGCAATCTGAAAGAGGTGGGCTTCAAGGTCTAAGAAATTAGCATATGAACCTTCTAGGTTAAGCTTTCAAATAAGAATACCAAGAGAACAAAGCAAAATTGATGATAAAAGTAAATTGGAAAATTGTTTTAAATTACACGCTCTATTTGAATCATGAAAGTTTATTTTGGCCTCGACTGTCCCTTTAACAGTGTGTGGGTTCTCATTATGGGATAAGAGGATGACAACCGACACAATGATTTGTTTTCTCAGGCTGTACTGGCCTTTATTAAAGTAGGCCTAGAAACGCTGGGATTCCTTGTTTATGTGTTCAGATACTGGACAGCAAAACCTTTGCCTAAGATCTCTATCAAGTGTATTCACTATAGAGCAAGCGTGGGGCTGACGCTGTGAGTGTGTGTCGGAGTCGGGTTAATGGACTCCGGTGCACGGCGGTGTTGTACTTTTTTTTTTCCGATAGTTTCTGATCACTTAGGTCACGCCCACGATGACCTTACTTGGCTCGCTTTGTCTTAGTAGCCGCGCAGTATTCTCCTCCGGAAGTCACCGGCTGTTCGGATAAACCTTTGCCTAAGAGCAGACATTGCGAGTGACTACTCGACCGCATGGTTTGCAAAATAAAGCAAGCGGTTTTAGGTGTTGTTGACTAAGGTTCTGGATTGTGCCTAGAAGTGGTCAACGGACTGTGGGGGCAGGTAGGCGCCTCAGCAGAGCTGTTGAGGCGAGGTGCTGTAGTTTTCATTGTTTTTGTTGTTTAACGTTTCTTTCATGTAATTAGCAAGAGTCCATGAGCTAGTGACCTATGGGATATACATTCCTACCAGGAGGGGCAAAGTTTCCCAAACCTCAAAATGCCTATAAATACACCCCTCACCACACCCACAATTCAGTTTTACAAACTTTGCCTCCCATGGAGGTGGTGAAGTAAGTTTGTGCTAGATTCTACGTTGATATGCGCTTCGCAGCAGGCTGAAGCCCGGTTTTCCTCTCAGAGTGCAGTGAATGTCAGAGGGATGTGAAGAGAGTATTGCCTATTTGAATACAATGGTCTTCCTCTAGGGGATCTATTTCATAGGTTCTCTGTTATCGGTCGTAGAGATTTCTTCTCCTACCTCCCTTTTCAGATCGACGATATACTCTTATATACCATTACCTCTACTGATTCTCGTTTCAGTACTGGTTTGGCTATCTACTATATGTAGATGAGTGTCTTAGGGTAAGTAAGTCTTATTTCTATTTATGACACTCAAAGCTATGGTTGGGCACTTTATATGTAAAGTTCTAAATATATGTGTTTAAACTTATGTTTGCCATGATTCAGGATAATCAGTATTCCTTCATTCAGACTGTCAGTTTCATTATTTGGGATAATGCATATGAATAAATAATGTTTTTCTTACCTTAAAAATTTTCAATTGACTTTTTTCCCTGCGTGCTGTTAGGCTCGTGGGGGCAGAAAATGCTTCAATTTATTGCGTCATTCTTGGCGCAAACTTTTTTGGCACAAAATTCTGTCATTTCCGGTGCCATAGTTGATGCCGGAAGTTTGTTCGTGGTTGCGTCATTTTTTGACGTATGTGTGTTACAGACTTTTTTTGCGCCAAAAAATGTGGGCGTCGTTTTTGACGTCAGAGGATGTGGCGTCATACTTGGCGCCAAAAAATATGGGCATTGTATTTGGCGCCAATAATGTGGGCATCATACTTGGCGCCAAAAAATGTGGGCGTCATTCTGGTCTCCACCTTTTTTCACATTATTTAAGTCTCACTTTTTCATTGCTTCTGGTTGCTAGAGGCTTGTTTATTTTGCATATTTTCCCATTCCTGAAACTGTCATTTAAGGAATTTGATAATTTTGCTTTATATGTTGTTTTTTCTATTACATATTGCAAGATGTCACAACCTGACCCTGGATCAGAATCTACTTCTGGAAAGACGCTGCCTGATGCTGGTTCTAACAAAGTTAAGTGCATTTGTTGTAAACTTTTGGTAACTGTTCCTCCAGCTGTAGTTTGTGTTAGTTGTCATGATAAACCTTCTAACGCAGATAGTGTCTCCATTAGTAATAATCCTTTACCTGTTGTTTTTCCTTCAACATCTAATGTTCAGGATGTCCCTGTTAATGTAAAATAATTTGTTTCTAATTCTATTAGGAAGGCTCTGTCTGTTATTCCTCCTTCCAGTAAACGTAAGAGGTCTTTTAAAACTTCTAATATTTCAGATGAATTTTTAAGTGAACGCCATCATTCTGACTTATCTGTTTCTGATGAGGATCTATCTGGTTCAGAAGATTCTGCTTCAGATATTGACACTGATAAATCTTCATATTTATTTAAGATGGAGTTTATTCGTTCTTTACTTAAAGAAGTGTTGATTGCATTAGATATGGAGGAGTCTAGTCCTCTTGATACTAAATCTACTAAGCGTTTAAATTCAGTTTTTAAACCTCATGTAGTTATTCCAGAAGTTTTTCCAGTTCCTGATGCTATTTCAGAAGTAATTTCTAGGGAATGGAATAGTCTGGGTACTTCATTTACTCCTTCTCCAAGGTTTAAGAAATTGTACCCTGTGCCATCTGATAGATTAGAATTTTGGGACAAAATTCCTAAAGTTGATGGGGCTATCTCTACTCTTGCTAAACGTACTACTATTCCTACGGCAGCTAGTACTTCCTTTAAGGATCCTTTAGATAGGAAGCTTGAATCCTTTCTAAGGAGAGCTAATTTATGTTCAGGTAATCTTCTTAGACATGCTATTTCTTTGGCTGATGTTGCTGCAGCTTCCACTTTCTGGTTGGAGGCTTTAGCGCAACAAGTGTCAGACCATAATGCTTATAGAATTGTTAAACTTTTTCAACATGCTAATAACTTTATTTGTGATGCCATTTTTGATATCATTAGAATTGATGTCAGGTATATGTCTTTAGCTATTTTAGCTAGAAGAGCTTTATGGCTTAAATCTTGGAATGCAGATATGACTTCTAAGTCAACTTTGCTTTCTCTTTCTTTCCAAGGTAATAAATTATTTGGTTCACAGTTGGATTCTATCATTTCAACTGTTACTGGGGGGAAAGGAACCTTTTTGCCTCAGGACAAAAAATCTAAAGGTAAATATAGGGCTGCTAATCGTTTTCGTTCCTTTCGTCAGAATAAGGAACAGAAGCCTAACCCTTCCCCTAAAGGAACGGTTTCCGTTTGGAAACCTTCTCCAGTCTGGAATAAATCCAAGCCTTTTAGAAAGTCAAAACCAGCTCCCAAATCTGCATGAAGGTGCGGCCCTCATTGCAGCACAGCTGGTAGGGGGCAGGTTACGATTTTTCAAAGATATTTGGATCAATTCGATTCGCAGTCTTTGGATTCAGAACATTGTTTCACAAGGGTACAGAATAGGTTTTAAGGTAATTCCAGTAAACCCAATGAAGGCTCAGGAATTTCTGAAATGTGTTTCAGTCCTAGAGTTGGCTGGGGTAATTGTGCCAGTTCCAGTTCTGGAACAGGGTCTGGGGTTTTACTCAAATCTATTCATTGTACCAATGAAGGAGAATTCCTTCAGACCAGTTCTGGATCTAAAAATATTGAACCGTTATGTAAGGATACCAACATTCAAAATGGCGACTATAAGGACTATTCTGCCTTTTGTTCAGGATGCATATCTTCATATTCCAATTCATCCAGATCACTATCAGTTCCTGAGATTCTCTTTTCTAGACAAGTATTACCAGTTTGTTGCCCTTCCATTTGACCTAGCAACAGCTCCAAGGATCTTTTCAAAGGTTCTTGGTGCCCTTCTCTCTGTAATCAGAGAACAGGGTATTGTGGTATTTCCTTATTTGGATGATATCTTGGTACTTGCTCAGTCTTTACATTCTGCAGAATCTCATACGAATCAACTTGTGTTGTTTCTTCAAAGACATGGTTGGAGGATCAATTTACCAAAGAGTTCCTTGATTCCTCAGACAAAGGTTACCTTTTTGGGTTTTCAAATAGATTCAGTGTCCATGACTTTGTCTCTAACAGAAAAGAGACGTCTGAAGTTGGTTTCAGCTTGTCGAAACCTTCAGTCTCAATCATTCCCTTCGGTAGCTTTATGCATGGAAATTCTAGGTCTCATGACTGCTGCATCGGACGCGATCCCCTTTGCTCGCTTTCACATGAGACCTCTCCAGCTTTGTATGCTGAACCAGTGGTGCAGGGATTATACAAAGATATCACAATTAATATCCTTAAATCCCAATGTTCGATCTTCTCTGACTTGGTGGTTGAATCACCATCGTCTAATTCAAGGGGCCTCTTTTGTTCGTCCAACCTGGACTGTGATCTCAACAGATGCGAGTCTTTCAGGTTGGGGAGCTGTATGGGGATCTCTGACAGCACAGGGGGTTTGGAAATTTCAGGAGGCGAAATTACCAATCAACATTTTGGAACTCCGTGCGATTTTCAGAGCTCTTCAGTTCTGGCCTCTTCTGAAGAGAGAATCATTTATTTATTTTCAGACAGACAATGTCACAACCGTGGCGTATGTCAATCATCAAGGTGGGACTCACAGTCCACAGGCTATGAAAGAAGTATCTCGGATACTTGTATGGGCGGAATCCAGCTCCTGTCTAATCTCTGCGGTTCACATCCCAGGTGTAGACAATTGGGAAGCGGATTATCTCAGTCGCCAGACGTTACATCCGGGCGAATGGTCTCTTCACCCAGAGGTATTTGTTCAGATTGTTCAAATCTGGGGACTTCCAGAAATAGATCTGATGGCCTCTCATCTAAACAAGAAACTTCCCAGGTATCTGTCCAGATCCAGGGATCCTCAAGCGGAAGCAGTGGACGCGTTGTCGCTTCCTTGGAATTATCAACCTGCTTATATCTTTCCGCCTCTAGTTCTTCTTCCAAAAGTGATTGATAATCATCCTGATATTCATTGTTTTGTACAGGCTTTGGTTTGTATCAAGCCTGCCATTAAGTCAATCTCTCCTCCTTGGAGTCTTAATTTGGTTCTGAATGCTTTACAGGCTCCTCCGTTTGAACCTATGCATTCTCTGGATATTAAATTACTTTCTTGGAAAGTGTTGTTCCTTTTGGCCATCTCTTCTGCTAGAAGAGTTTCTGAGTTATCTGCTCTTTCTTGTGAATCTCCTTTTCTGATTTTTCATCAGGATAAGGCGGTGTTGTGGACTTCATTTCAATTTTTACCTAAGGTTGTGAATTCTAACAACATTAGTAGAGAAATTGTTGTCCCTTCATTGTGTCCTAATCCTAAGAATTCTATGAAGAGATCTTTACATTCTTTGGATGTAGTAAGAGCTTTGAAATATTATGTTGAAGCTACTAAAGGTTTTAGAAAGACTTCTAGTCTATTTGTTATCTTTTCTGGTTCCAGGAAAGGTCAGAAGGCTTCTGCCATTTCCTTGGCATCTTGGTTAAAGTCTTTGATTCATCATGCTTATGTAGAGTCGGGTAAGTCCCCGCCTCAAAGGATAACGGCTCATTCTACTAGGTCAGTTTCTACTTCCTGGGCTTTTTCGGAATGAAGCTTCTGTTGATCATATTTGCAAAGCAGCAACTTGGTCTTCTTTGCATACTTTTACTAAATTCTACCATTTTGATGTTTTTTCTTCTTCTGAAGCAGTTTTTGGTAGAAAAGTACTTCAGGCAGCTGTTTCAGTTTGATTCTTCTGCTTATAATTTCAGTTTTTTTCATTATAAGATTAAAACTTTTTGATTTGGGTTGTGCATTATTTTTTCAGCGGAATTGGCTGTCTTTATTTTATCCCTCCCTCTCTAGTGACTCTTGCGTGGAAGTTCCACATCTTGGGTATCTGCTATCCCATACGTCACTAGCTCCTGGACTCTTGCTAATTACATGAAATAAAACATAATTTATGTAAGAACTTACCTGATAAATTAATTTCTTTCATATTAGCAAGAGTCCATGAGGCCCACCCTTTTTTGTGGTGGTTATGATTTTTTTGTATAAAGCACAATTATTCCAATTCCTTATTTTTTATGCTTTCGCTCCTTTCTTATCACCCCACTTCTTGGCTATTCATTAAACTGAATTGTGGGTGTGGTGAGGGGTGTATTTATAGGCATTTTGAGGTTTGGGAAACTTTGCCCCTCCTGGTAGGAATGTATATCCCATACATCACTAGCTCATGGACTCTTGCTAATATGAAAGATATGCATTTATCAGGTAAGTTCTTACATAAATTATGTTTTTTCTGTGCGTCAGGAAAATTATCAGTCTTTTTACTTTTTAAAGAGACAGTGCCTTGTCAAGTTTACTTTATACTGACAAGCTTTTTAACCATTAATTTGATTTTCATTTACATAAAGAATATAAAATAATTTTTTTCCCTAATTCTGCTAGTATGGATCCAGATGATATCCAGACTGTAGCATGCTCTATGTGTTTGGATGCCATTGTGGAACCTCCGGTTCCTTTTTGTCCCTCATGTTGTGAGAGAGCCTTACATTATAGAGACAACATTTTTTTTGATAAACCTTTGCCTAAGACAGATGCTTCTCAAGAGTCTACAGATGAGATGCAAGGTATGCCGCAGCTTTCTCCCCAAGCATCACAGCCCTTAACGCCCGCGCAAGCGGTGCCATGTATTTCGCAAGTGTCTGCAGCATTTACTTTAAAAGACATTGCTGCAGTTATGTCCTCTACACTTTCTGATGCGTTGTCCAATTTTCCCATGTCGCACGGCAAGCGTACAAGAAGGGACAACTATGCAGTCAATTCTGCCTCTGATACTATGATGGCTATTATGGATGTACCCTCCCGGGGTTCTGAATTGGAGAGTACGGAGGTACTCTCTGAGGGTGAACTTTCTGAATCAGAGAGTGCTTTTCCCTTAACTGATCCTGATGTGGTTTCCTTCAGATTTAAGCTTGAGCACCTCCGTTTATTACTGAGGTAGGTGTTGGTTACTCTGGATGACTGTGACTCATTTGTGGTTCCGCCAGAGAAATTGAGTAAGTTAGACAGATACTTGAACGTTCCTTCTTACTCAGATGTCTTTCCTGTTCCTAAGAGGACTTCGGAGATTATTGCGAAAGAATGGGAGAGACCTGCATTTTCTTGTCTCCTTCGCCCGTATTTAAAAAGATGTATCCTATAGCCGACACTCCCTAAAGTAAAGGGGGCCATTTCTACCCTGGCCAAACGGACTACTATTCCTATCGAGGATAGTTGTGCTTTTAAGGACCCTAGGGATAAGAAGTTGGAGGGTCTCCTTAAGAAGATTTACGTTCACCAGGGATTCCTTTTACAACCGGCGGCCAGTGACCAGTGTGGCCGCTTATTGGTTTGATGCCCTAGAAGAGTCTCTTAAGACAGAGACACCTTTGGAAGAGATACAGGATCGGATTAAAGCTTAAGTTAGCTAATTTTTTTATTACGGATGCTTCTCTGCAGATTACTAAATTGGCGGCTAACAGTTCGGGCTTTGCCATCTTAGCACGTAGGGCTTTATGGTTAAAGTCTTGGTCTGCGGATGTGTCATCCAAGTCTAAGCTTTTGGGTATTCCTTACAAGGGGAAGACCCTATTCAGGCCTGACTTGAAGGAAATTATTTCTGACATAACGGAAGGCAAGGGTCATCTCCTCCCTCAGGATAAAAAGTCCAAACAAAGAGGGCGACAGAGTAATTTTCGTTCCTTTTGAAATTTCAAGGTAGTTTCCTCTTCCGCTAAACAGGAAGGGAATTATTCACAAACGAAGTCCCCTTGGAGACCCAACCAGTCTTGGAACAAGGGTAAACAATCCAAGAAGCCTGCTGCTGCTACCTAGTCAGCATGAAGGGTCGGCCCCCGATCCAGGACCGGATCTTGTGGGGGGCAGACTCTCTCTCTTCGTCCAGGCCTGGATAAGAGATGTTCAGGATCCCTGGACGCTGGACATCTTGTCTCAGGGATATCAGTTGGAGTTCAGAAACTCTTCTCCCAGAGGAAGGTTTCTTCTTTCTCTATTATCTGCAGACCAGATAAAGAGAGAGGCGTTCTTACGTTGTGTAGGAGACCTCGCTTCCATGGGAGTAATATGTCCCGTTCCAATACAGGGACAGGGCTTTTATTCAAATCTCTTTGTAGTTCCCGAAAAAGACGGAACGTTCCGACCTATTTTAGACCTCAAAAGTCTAAACAAGTTCCTCAGAGTTCCATCTTTCAAGATGGAAACTATTCGGACCATTCTTCCATTGATCCAGGAGGGTCAATTTATGACTACCGTGGATCTAAAGGATGCATATCTTCATGTTCCGATCCACAGAGATCATCACAAGTTCCTGAGGTTTACCTTTCTGGACAAACATTTTCAGTTCATGGCCCTTCCTTTCAGTCTGGCCACGGCACCCAGAATTTTCACAAAGGTTCTGGGGTCTCTGCTAGCGGTTCTGAGACCACGGGGCATTGCGGTGGCACCTTATCTGGACGATATTCTGATCCAGGCATTGTCTTATCAGCTAATAAAGTCTCATACCGACATTGTTCTGTCCTTTCTGAGGACTCATGGGTGGAAAGTGAATCTGGAAAAGAGTTTGCTAGTTCCACAGACAAGGGTTCCTTTCTTGGGAACTCTAATCGACTTTCTATCCATGAAAATATTTTTGACGGAAGTCAGAAAGTTAAAGATTCTGAATACATGCCGGACCCTTCAGACCAATCCTCGGCCGTCAGTGGCTCAGTGCATGGAGGCAATTGGATTGATGGTGTCGGCAATGGACATCATTCCGTTTGCTCGTTTTCATCTCAGACCTCTGCAACTCAGCATGCTCAGACAGTGGAATGGAGATTATTCAAATTTGTCTCCTCAGATAAATCTAGATCAGGAGACAAGGGATTCTCTTCTATGGTGGTTGTCGCTGGATCATCTATCCCAGGGGACATGCTTCCGCAGACCCCCATGGGTGATAATGACTATGGACGCCAGCCTGATAGGATGGGGAGCAGTCTGGAACTCCCTGAGGGCTCAGGGTGTATGGACCCGAATGGAGTCTTTACTTCCCATCAATATCCTAGAGTTGGGTGCAGTATTCAATGCGCTTCAGGCTTGGCCTCAGTTGGCTTCGGCCAAATTCATCAGATTCCAGTCGGACAACATTACGACTGTAGCTTACATCAATCATCAGGGAGGAACAAGGAGTTCCTTAGCGATGACAGAAGTAGCCAAGATAATTCAGTGGGCGAAGTCTCACTCTTGTTATCTGTTGGCGATCCACATCCCAGGTGAGGAAAACTGGGAAGTGGATTTTCTGAGCAGACAGACATTTCATCCGGGGGAATGGGAACTCCATCCGGAGGTATTTGCCAACCTGATTCTCAGATGGGGCAGGCCGGCGTTGGATCTTATGGCATCTCATCAGAATGCCAAGCTTTCCGAGATACGGGTCCAGGTCAAGGGATCCCCAGGCCGAGCTGATAGATGCCTTGGCAGTGCCTTGGTCTTTCAGCCTAGCTTATGTGTTCCCTCCATTTGCTCTCCTACCCCGGCTGATTGCTCGAGTCAAACAGGAGAGGGCATCGGTGATCCTCATCGCTCCTGCATGGCCTCGCAGGACTTGGTATGCCGATCTGGTGGAGAAGACCTCATTCAGGGACCCTTCCATCATCTAAATCTAGTTTCTCTGCAGCTAACTGCTTGGAGATTGAACTCTTAATTTTATCTAAGCAAGGGTTTTCTGATTCAGTCATAGATACCTTGATTCAGGCACGTAAGCCTGTTACTAGGAAAATTTACCATAAGATATGGCATAAATATCTTTATTGGTGTGAATCCAAGGGCTACTCTTGGAGTAGGGTTAGGATTCCCAGGATTTTGTCTTTTCTCCAAGAAGGTTTGGAGAAAGGGTTGTCAGCAAGTTCCTTAAAATGACAGATTTCTGCTTTGTCTATTTTGTTGCACAACCATCTGGCTGATGTTCCAGATGTCCAATCTTTTTGTCAGGCTCTGACTAGAATCAGCTACTTTCAAGGTTAGCGTGGACCAATGGTAGAATAACCAGATTTGCCTACCTCCTAATTGCACCTCTCACAATTGTGCAATTGATTTAAAAAGATTTAAAAGTAACAAGGGGTGGAGGCGGCGCCAAAAGAGGCGATCTAGCACTTTGAAATAAATTTCTAAAAACCTGGGTAGGTATCGAATCTAAATAGTCTAATAACAACTATTTATATAGTTGTTATTAGACTATTTAGATTCGATACCTACCCAGGTTTTTAGAAATTTATTTCAAAGTGCTAGATCGCCTCTTTTGGCGCCGCCTCCACCCCTTGTTACTTTTAAATCTGACTAGTATCAGGCCTGTTTTCAGACCAATTGCTCCTCCTTGGAGTTTGAATTTAGTTCTTACAGTTCTTCAGGAGGTTCCGTTTGAACCTTTGCATTTCATTGATATTAAGTTATTATCTTGGAAAGTTTTATTTTTGGTTGCTATTTCTTCTGCTCGAAGAGTATCTGAGCTTTGAGCATTACAATGTGATTCTCCTTATCTTATTTTCCATTCGGATAAGGTGGTGTTACGAACCGAACCCGGTTTTCTTCCTAAGGTTGTTTCAAATAAGAATATTAATCAGGAAATTGTCGTTCCTTCCTTAGGTCCTAATCCTTCTTTTAAGAAGGAGCGGTTGTTACATAATTTGGACGTGATCCGTGCTTTGAAGTTTTACTTACAGGCAACTAAGGATTTTCGTCAATCGTCTTCCCTGTTTGTTGTGTTTTCTGGGAAGCGTAGGGGTCAAAAAGCTACGTCTACCTCTCTCTCATTTTGGCTGAAGAGTGTCATCCGTTTTGCATATGAAACTTCTGGACAGCAGCCTCCTGAGCGGATTACGGCTCATTCTACTAGGGCTGTGGCTTCCTCATGGGCATTCAAAAATTATGCTTCTGTTGAACAGATTTGCAAAGCTGCAACTTGGTCGTCTCTTCACACTTTTTCCAAATTGGATACTTTTGCCTCGTCTGAGGCTTTTTTTGGGAGAAAAGTTCTTCAAGTGGTGGTGCCGTCCGTTTAGGTTCCCTGTCTTATCCCTCCCTTTTCATCCGTGTACTATAGCTTTGGTATTGTATCTTGTAAAAAGAAAAGGAAATTTATTCTTACCTGATAAATTTGTTTCTTTTACGATACGATGAGTCCACAGCCCACCCTGTTTTTTGTAAGACAGGTTTTTAATTTTGTTAAACTTCAGTCACCTCTGCTTTTCCTTTCTCTTCCTAACTTCGGTCGAATGACTGGAGTGGGAGGGAAGGGAGGAGCTATATATACAGCTCTGCTGTGATGCTCTTTGCCTCCTCCTGCTGACCAGGAGGCGATATCCAACAAGTAAGGATGAAATCCGTGGACTCATGGTATCGTAAAAGAAACAAATTTATCAGGTAAGAATAAATTTCCTTTTTATTCTCCAGATGTCAAGAGCACACACATCAATCTTCCCACAAGATCATCTTCAGAGCAGTGGGCAGGAGCCGTTGCTAACAGATAAAGATCTGCAACTAGCTGGGTCTGTTAGGGGAGGGATATGTACACAGCCAGACACTTATTTCCTGTAACGGATGTTCCTGCAATCTTAGTGCTGAGGGTCACCAGCAGCTACAGGACCGGTACAAGTTCAAATGCAAAAGAAGCAGGTCCCGGTATAGCAGATGGCCACAGCCAAAAAAAAAACCTGTGCAGCTGTTTAAAAATCAATGTGCGTCTGAGCCCTAACGCATACATACATATAATTAAACAAACAGTTAAAATAGTGAGCCAGAGCACCGATCTGCAGCATGAGTTCCACCCTGCTTCCTGCCTTGCATAAAAGTCACTAATGATCAGGACCCGATAGGAACTGATAGTCACTGACTAAGCAAGGATGGAAACTTACTCACCATTGCATAAATTTCACTTGCCAATTGCGAGTTGGCAAGTGGAATTTTGAGCCTTGTATGTGTGTGTGTGTATATATATATATATATATATATATATATATATACACTCACCAGCCACTTTATTAGGTACACCTTGCTAGTAACGGGTTGGCCCCCCTTTTGCCTTCAAAACTGCCTTAATTCTTCGTGGCATAGATTCAACAAGGTGTTAGAAACATTCATCACAGATTTTGGTTCATATTGACATGATAGCATCATGCAGTTGCTGCAGATTTGTCAACTGCACATCCATGATATGAATCTCCTGTTCCACCACATCTTAAAGGTGCTCTATTGGATTAAGATCTGGTGATTGTGGAGGCCTTTGGAGTACATTGAACTCATTGTCATGTTTAAGAAACCAGTTTGAGATTATTTGAGCTTTGTGTCATGGTGCATTATCCTGCTTGAAGTAGCCATCAGAAGATGGGTACACTATAGTCATAAAGGGAAGGACATGGTTAGCAACAATACTCAGGTAGGCCGTGGCATTTATACAATGCTCAGTTGGTACTTAGGGGCCCAAAGTGTGCCAAGAAAATATCCCCCACACCATTACACCACCACCAGCAGCCTAAACTGTTGATACAAGGCAGGATGGATCCATGCTTTCATGTTGTTTACGCCAAATTCTGACCCTATATTTTGAATGTCACAGATGAAATAGAGACTCTTCAGACCAGGCAACCTTTTTCTAATCTTCTATTGTCCAAGTTTAGTGAATCTGTGTGAATTGCAGCCTCAGTTTCCTGTTCTTAGCTGATAGGAGTGGCACCCGGTGTGGTCTTCTGCTGATGTAGCCCATCTGCTTCAAGGTTTGTGTTCAGAGATGGTATTCTGCATACCTTGGTTGTAACGAGTGGTTATTTGAGTTATTGTTGCCTTTCTATCATCTCAAACCAGTCTGCCCATTCTCCTCTGACATCAACAAGGCATTTTCATCCACACAACTGCCTCACTGGATATTTTCTCTTTTTCAGACCATTCTCTGTAAACCCTAGAGATGGTTGTGTGTGAAAATCCCAGTAGATCAGCAGTCTGGCACCAACAACCATGCCACGTTCAAACTCCCTTATATCCTTCTTCTTTCACATTCTAATGCCCTGTATGAACTTCAGCAAGTCGTCTTCACAATGTCTAGATGCCTAAATGCATGAAGTTGCTGCCATGTAATTGGCTTATTAGCAATTTGTGTTACCAAGCAATTGAACAGGTGTACCTAGTAAAGTGGCTGGTGAGTGTGTATGTGTGTATGTATATGTGTGTATATATATATACATCAGAGACAGTGATGTAACTTGTACAACCTGTGCCAACTATATACACACAATCAGAGCGTCACATGATTACGCTAGAGCCAATGATGTCACACTCCACAGGGACTAATTTGCCTAACCAATCACCTTCTACTACATGGGACATAAGTCACAAGTGTAAACAGCTGTGGATAGCTTGGCACCGGCTCACACATAACGAAATCGTTTCATTACATAAATACCTATGTATCAAATGTGTTAAAATTACAAAATAACAAAGTAAGCCTATAAAAGATCATCTGTACATTGCTGACTTTATGCCTCAAATAGGATGGTACAAAAACACTTAACATAAGTGTAGGACTGTACCAGAGGTTTTCTATTGTTCATTCTGTATATTACCAGATAGGGAAATTATATTCTCCATGAATCATTCTTAGCATTGTTTCCAATCCATTTTGATCTCTTGAAGTACAGTCCGACAGAAGATAGAAACCTTCAAGAGGCTTATTGTATTTTTTATAGAAATACACTATAATCTCTGTGTTTATGTCACAAACCAAGCCCCCAGACTAAAAAGAAAAGGTCTGGGAGGCATTCTGCTAGAAAGGGCTGTGTGGGGATTTGAACCTGTGGCTCTGTGTTTACTACTCTGTTTGCTTGTATGTTGAGCCACAGCCAGTTCAAGCAGTTCAGGAGTTTCAAGTGCAATAGCATGCAACTTAAAAGATCTGTGAAATGAGTACTTGTCTTACTTGTAATTACACATGTGCAAAACACAGGTGCTCTCAATTTTGGATTTACTCAGAACCAATCCTGTACAAAACCTCCCTATTTAAGGCTGGCTGTTAGGCTGCATATTGTTTTGACATTTGTTACAGAAGCATTAGTTATTTTGTTGTGAAGAGCTTATTTCCCAGCAGCAATGCCTGAACCAGCAAGCCAGCGCCTAAGAAGGGCTCCAAGAAAACCGTAACCAGTATCATTTCATAAAGAGTTAACTCTTTTTTTTCAGCTTTTAGAAACTATTGTCTAATCACCTCTGGAGCCAGACTGCTAATTGATAAGATGAACTTGTAAACTTGTTATCTTAAGTACTGTAATCCTATTGTGGCCTGTCAAAGGACAGTGCTCTCTATCTAAATGTGTGATGGGGGATTTTGTGCTTCCCCCCCTCTCCCCCTGGGAGTGCCCGGTGTGCATGTAACCTTAATAAAAAGCAGGCTGGGCATCCCAGTCCTGAGTTCTTGTTTGACCCTCAATCGCAGCGTTGACTCGTTTTTGTGGGCAGAAGGGTATCCTAGCTGTACTGCAGCTAAGGGAGATTATTCTATATTTGCGAGACTCATATAGAATACTATGGAAAGCAGCTTCTCCCCTCTTTAGCAATAGGGATCCAGGCTACTAAGCGGTCCATCTCTCAGCGAGACTAAGGGTAACCGTAACATTTGGCGGCAGCGGCGGGATTTTCCTGGATTTCCTAGGAGAGGTACAGAACGGATGGAGAGCGCTTACGAAAAATTGAAGCGTACAACCCTAAAGGATTTACTTGAAAGCAGAGGGGGGTACGCCAGCAACCGGCCGAGGAGAGAGCTGATCGCAGAATTGACCGAACTGGATCAGAGCTTCACAATGGCGGAAACACCGACCACGATTAGTGACGAAAAAACCAGGATTGTTCGGGAAAGGCTCTCATTATACGGGCCGAACCCCTCCATGGAATTGGTACAGCAGTTGATGGCGGAGGCGGACGAGGATATACGAGAGACTCGAGCCCACGAACTCAACCTAGCGAACGCACACCGCAATGCTGAAGCCCCGCAGGTAATCATCCCTGTCGAAAATGCTGGGAGGCCCAAGATACCCTATGCGGCATTTCGACCCTTCCTAGAGAGCGAGACAGGGATTGATGAATATTTGGCGGACTTCGAAAGGCAATGTGCCCTGCACCAGATTCCCAACAGAGAGTGGCCCACGATATTGTCTGGGAAACTATCCGGGCGAGCCCTGGAAGCCTTTCGTACTCTGGGTGCTGAGGAAGTGACACAGTATGAGCTAGTTAAGGAGACACTGTTGCGACGGTACGCTGTAACTCCGGACACGTATCGCCGACAGTTTCGGGGCACGGAAAAGAAGCCTAACGATACCCATATGGAATGGGCGCACCGAATGCGGAGAGCGGCAAATCACTGGCTGAGCGGATGTAAAGCGGTGACTGGGGAGGAAATTTTACAATTGTTTCTCTTAGAACATTTTTATAATGGCATGGAACAGCAAGGGAAGGAATGGCTGCGAGACAGGCGGCCTTCTACCTTAGAAGAAGCAGCCAAATTGGCCGATGAACATTATGACTCCCGTCTTCACGAACCCATGAACTACCGAGCTCCAGCACGGGTCGAACCCAGAGAGGTTTACCGTGCACCCCCTCGTGCTGAATTCCGAGCCCCGGTGCCCACAGGGCCCGTCCGACACTCAGGACCACCCAATAACAGCTCTGAGCGTCCCAGACCGACTTGCCACCGATGCAAGCAACCAGGGCATTTCATGGCTAGCTGCCCCCTTAATACGCACCAGACACCCAGGAATTACAATTACCCCTCTGGGTCCTATCGTCCGGCCCGGGCCCTCGGTGTTAACCAAGAGGCCCCTATGGAGGGATATGTGGGGCCGCTTCACGAGGCAGACCCTGTATATGCTGCCTCAGATAACCGCCAGCACCATCGGCAGAGGGTATGGCTCGAGGGGCGATCTACCGAGGGATTGCGAGACACAGGGGCTACTATCACGCTGGTACAGAGTCATTTGGTGCCAGAGCACAAGCGATCCGGACAGACTGTGGCCGTTAGAGTGGCGGGGGGGGATGTGTACAAAATTCCAACAGCTAAAGTGCATCTTGATTGGGGAGCGGGAAAGGGGGCTGTGAACGTGGGCCTAATGGATAATTTACCTGCCGAAGTACTACTGGGCAACGATTTGGGCCCCATGACTTCTGCCTATGCTCCAGTATGCAACAACGAGGCGGACCCAGTGACTACACGGGCCCAAGCCCGGATGGAGCGAGAGCTCTCACCAGTGCGGGAGACACAGGTAAGACCTACCCCGACCTTGCCTGACAGGTTAGGCCCCATACCCTGGGACACCCCAGATGCTTTCGAGGCAGAGTCTAAGACTGACCCGACCTTACAAAAGTACCGGGAACGAGCAGAGACCGGAGGGGGCGGGGCAGATAACGAAACATTCTTATGGGAAAAAGGGAAACTATACCGCTGGACAGAGAAAAGGGGACAGCGTAGGCGACAGCTGGTAGTGCCCCACAAATACCGCCAAGAAATCCTCAAAATAGGCCACGACATCCCCTTAGCAGGCCACCTAGCCGTTACCCGTACCCTACACCGCATTACTCACACGTTCTTTTGGCCAGGGGTGCACGCTGACGTTAGAACTTACTGTAACACCTGCGATGTGTGTCAACGAGTAGGAAGGCGAGGCGATCACCCTAAAGCCCAGCTAGTAAATATGCCCATTGTAGAGGAACCCTTCAGCCGGGTTGCTATTGACCTAGTGGGACCACTGGCTACCCCTAGTCCCTCCGGTAAGCGATACATTCTTACCGTAGTGGACTACGCTACCAGGTACCCAGAGGCTGTCGCCCTATCCAACATACAAGCGGATACGGTAGCGAATGCACTAGTACAGGTGTTCTCCCGGGTAGGATTTCCAAAAGAAATCCTATCCGACCGAGGCACCCAATTTACGGCTGAATTGACCCAACAACTCTGGCAGGTTTTCAAAATTAAGTCCCTCCTGAGCTCCCCATACCACCCCCAGACGAACGGGCTGTGTGAGAGGTTCAATGGGACCCTCAAGCAAATGCTCAAGACGTTCACTCAGGAATACCGAGACTGGGAACGCTTCCTGCCGCACCTCCTATTTGCTTATCGGGAGGTGCCCCAGGAAACGACAGGGTTCTCTCCCTTCGAGTTGCTCTACGGAAGAAAGGTACGGGGACCCCTAAACCTGATCCGGGAGCACTGGGAGGGAGAGATGGAGGCTGACGGTGTCCCCATTGTGCCATACGTGCTGGAACTCAGGGACCGAATGGAGCAATTAGCCAAATCCGTGCGGGCTAATCTCCAGTTGGCCCAGAGAAGACAGAAAGTATGGTATGATCGGGGGGCCCGAAAGAGAATCTTCACCATAGGACAAAAGGTGTTAGTACTTAAGCCGGTGAAGACAGACAAATTGCAGGCGTCCTGGCAGGGTCCCTACCAGATCGTAGAGAAAAGGGGAGACACCACTTATGTGATAGCTAGCTGCCACGACAACAATCTTAGAAAGACATTCCATGTAAACATGCTCAAGGAATATTTTGAGCGACCAGAGAACGTGACGGCCGTATGTTGTTCCCCTCAGGAAGACCCCGACAGTTTACCCATTCCAGACCTATTAGAAAAAAGCCTCCCCACAGGTATAGTGGCACAGGTTCAGATAGGGGACCGACTTAGCCCCACTGAAAGGGAGCAGCTCAACCAACTCCTCCAGTCCAAACACCTCACCTTCTCTCCAAAGCCAGGGTACACTACTTTAACCACCCACCAGGTAGATACTCCGGGACAAGCTCCCTTGCGCCAGGCTCCGTACCGAATCCCCGAAGCAGTTAGGACAGGAATGAAGAAGGAGATCGATGAGATGCTCCAGCTCAGGGTAATTGAGCCCTCCGATAGTCCCTGGGCCTCCCCAGTTGTCTTGGTGCCCAAGAAAGATGGGACCACCCGGTTCTGCGTAGACTATCGGAGGCTCAATGAAAATACCGTGACGGACGCTTACCCTATGCCCAGGGTAGACGAGCTACTCGATCGTATAGCCAGGGGAAATTACCTGACCACTATTGACCTCTGCAAAGGTTACTGGCAGATTCCCCTGGCCCCGGAGGCTATCCCCAAGTCGGCATTCGTCACCCCATTCGGCTTATATCAGTTTAGGGTAATGCCGTTTGGGATGAAGAATGCCCCAGCTACATTCCAGCGCTTGGTGGATAGGCTCCTGGATGGCTTCCAGAGTTTTGCTTGCGCCTACCTGGACGACATAGCGATCCACAGTGAGTCCTGGGAGGACCACTTAGCTCATGTGGGAATGGTTCTGGATCAGATCCGGGCTGCTGGCCTGACTCTGAAGCCAGAGAAATGCCACTTTGGGATGGCCGAGGTACAGTACCTGGGTCACCGGGTGGGGTGTGGAAAGCAGCGACCAGAGCCGGCCAAAATAGAAGCTGTCGCCAATTGGCCCACCCCCATCACTAAGACTCAGGTCCTAGCCTTCCTGGGCACGGCAGGGTACTATAGACGGTTCGTACCAGACTACAGCACACTTGCCAAACCCCTGACTGACTTGACCAAGAAGAACTTACCTCGACAGGTCCTGTGGTCTCCCCACTGTGAAACGGCTTTCCAGGCTCTCAAAAATGCTCTAATTAACGCTCCTGTCCTGGCGGCCCCAGCCCTTAACAAACGTTTTATCGTCCATACAGATGCTTCCATGTTCGGGCTGGGAGCCGTCCTCAGCCAAGTAGGCGAAGATGGAGGGGAGCATCCAGTTGCCTACATCAGCCGGAAGCTCCTGCCCCGCGAAGTCAGCTATGCAGCGGTCGAAAAGGAGTGTTTGGCTTTGGTGTGGGCATTAAAGAAATTGACTCCCTATTTATATGGTCAGGAGTTCACTCTGGTCACCGACCATAACCCGTTGGTGTGGCTGAACCGGGTCTCTGGAGATAACGGCAGGCTATTACGTTGGAGCTTATCGTTGCAACCCTTCAATTTCACCATTACTTACAGACCTGGGAAACAGAATGGCAACGCCGACGGGTTGTCCAGACAAACCGACCTCAGCCCCGCATAACCAGCGGTCTGGACAGCCTTAGTCTGCCCCGAAAAGGGGTCAGACCGTGTCTGCCAGAGTGTTCCACAGAAAGGGAGCACTGTTACAGAAGCATTAGTTATTTTGTTGTGAAGAGCTTATTTCCCAGCAGCAATGCCTGAACCAGCAAGCCAGCGCCTAAGAAGGGCTCCAAGAAAACCGTAACCAGTATCATTTCATAAAGAGTTAACTCTTTTTTTTCAGCTTTTAGAAACTATTGTCTAATCACCTCTGGAGCCAGACTGCTAATTGATAAGATGAACTTGTAAACTTGTTATCTTAAGTACTGTAATCCTATTGTGGCCTGTCAAAGGACAGTGCTCTCTATCTAAATGTGTGATGGGGGATTTTGTGCTTCCCCCCCTCTCCCCCTGGGAGTGCCCGGTGTGCATGTAACCTTAATAAAAAGCAGGCTGGGCATCCCAGTCCTGAGTTCTTGTTTGACCCTCAATCGCAGCGTTGACTCGTTTTTGTGGGCAGAAGGGTATCCTAGCTGTACTGCAGCTAAGGGAGATTATTCTATATTTGCGAGACTCATATAGAATACTATGGAAAGCAGCTTCTCCCCTCTTTAGCAATAGGGATCCAGGCTACTAAACGGTCCATCTCTCAGCGAGACTAAGGGTAACCGTAACAACATTGTTTCTGTTTTGTCACAAGCCAGAACCTGTTTCCTTTACTGCAGTACATATTTGGAGAAAGTCTTTCCCTTTGCACCTGTTTACAAGTTTGTTTCCTGCTTTGTGCAAATCCTGCACTTCAGTTATTACCAGGACAAAGACTTTACCTATAAACATGTTACCTCTTTACAAGGTTGTTTCCTGCTTTGTGCAAATCCTGCACTTAAATTATTACCAGGACAAAGACTTTACCTTTAAACCTGCTACCTGTTTACAAGTTTGATTCCTGCCTTGTGCAATTACTGCACTTCAGTTATAACCAGGAGAAAGACTTTACCTTGAAACCTGTTACCTGTTTACAAGGTTGTTACTTTACCTTTAAACCTGTTACCTCTTTACAAGGTTGTTTCCTGCTTTGTGCAAATCCTGCACTTAAATTATTACCAGGACAAAGACTTTACCTTTAAACCTGCTACCTGTTTACAAGTTTGATTCCTGCCTTGTGCAATTCCTGCACTTCAGTTATAACCAGGAGAAAGACTTTACCTTGAAACCTGTTACCTATTTACAAGGTTGTTTCCTAAATAAAAAGAGAGAAGCGCTCAACCTGAGAACGAACAATAGCATACTAGCTTGTTCTATGACTAGTTACCACCCAAGAAGCAGCCTCTTTTTGCTCAACATGTGCCTTTCACAGAGAAGAACTTTCCTGAAGTATATTAATCTGATCCTGACTTCACAGTACAGTCCAGCCCCGAAATACCATGCAATCCCTCTCTGAACGAGAGAAACGGCAAAACCCCAGACGTACTTGGTTCACAGCCCAGCACTGTCCAATAAACAGGTTAATTTCAATGCTAAGTCTGAAAGACTCGAAGCAGCCTATGTTATAACTGCAGTTATATGTATATTACTGAACTCTAGTCACTGTGTCTACAATCTATAGGATAAACTCAACAGCAGTGCTGAAAAGACTCAACAGTGCTGGGCTGTGCACCAAGTATGTAATGCTAGTAAGGGTATTCCCTCTACCGTATCCTGTCTATCAGTGTGTAGCGTCACCATGACTACCTGATACATAACACAGCGTGCAGCTACATGACGTCAGTACACTGAGCCGGCTGTGTGCGTCTCAGATACTCATCGGGCGGCCATGCTGTCTTCCCAGGTATGCTGTGTCTATGTTTGTGTTACGGATACACAAGAAAGTGGTGTAACAGGTATGCTTTCTCTGAGTTAATAAGATAAACAAGTTGATAGGGCTGCGACACGTATTGGATAAATATATGAGCCTCTGGCTGCATTTATAGCCGCATTGCCGTATCTTGTCTGTGCGATATATGACAGGACAAATACTTTGCTTAAACTCGTTAGTATATTATTTTTGAAGTGACAATCATTCATGGTCCTGTAACTCTGCTCAAAGTATCCATTTCATTATCGTTTAGTGGTATCAGATAGAGATACTTTAGATTAGGTTGTGTAATCAGAATTTATATTTAGACTATCCAGGAGGCTGACAATGTGCACATAATTTTGCTCACATACACTTTGCTATAGACACTATTACACCTGTTTAGAGACACAATATGTGTTAGGGGACACACAGGTATTTATTCATTTCACTCACTTTGAGAGCAGGAGAATTTATATTCTATTCTCAAGATACTTCTAACCTAATAATACGATATGTTTTACTACACTTGTGTGTCTTGTTCACTTTATGTGGTTATTGATACAGGCTGCTCTTTCACATATGCTTTGATGTAATATTTAGTATTATGTTGTACAATATGTTTGTCTGTGGATATTGTACAGTTTGTTTAACAGCAGTAATTAATTTATATGAGTAACACTCATCACATGACTAGAATGTTTGAGGATCACCATGACAACTGTTTTGGCGCAATTTTCACTGGGAGGGGTTAGTTTGGCTTTATAAGTCCAGTCACTTTTAGTTTGTTTTTTGTCTGAGGAAGGGGAGTGTGTCCCCGAAACGTCACGATTATTAAAGTTATTTTGAAGAAAAGACCAGAGAGTGCCTTCCTTTACCGTGTATATTTATCTGCTGGCACCCTGGCATCAAGTTTGGAAAGTGAGAGTGCTCTCTATCTATATATATATATGTGTGTGTGTGTGTGTGTATATGTATATGTATATGTGTATATATATATATATATATATATATATATATATATATATATATATTGACCACACATCTAGGCATTTTACCTAAATAACTCATATAAATAAATAAAACACTGACACAAAGTATGGGTGAAAAAGGCCGCAGCCCGCATTTATTAAAATAAATGAAGAAAAAACTTTATTAAAATACACAAACTTCATTTAAAGGTGCTTGCCCTAAACAAAAAAGACGTGCCTTCCACTGGCTCTCAGCCAGGCACGCCCCCACATAAATCTCTCCCCATATCGGAGGAGGTACCCACAATACTATACCACTTTTTAGGCTAGCACCCCGCAACAGCTGCAACAACCACTTACCAAAACCAAAGGGGAGGGAGGGAGGGACGCTTCTTAACCAGGTCTTCTTCGCTCGACGATGACAGGAAAAGTGAGCAACGGCTCGCGCAGACACGCCCCTCTACGCCTCGAGTGAGGTCACTGGCCCCTCCTCGACGGGGCTTCATTGACCACACATCTAGGCATTTTACCTAAATAACTCATATAAATAAATAAAACACTGACACAAAGTATGGGTGAAAAAGGCCGCAGCCCGCATTTATTAAAATAAATGAAGAAAAAACTTTATTAAAATACACAAACTTCATTTAAAGGTGCTTGCCCTAAACAAAAAAGACATGCCTTCCACTGGCTCTCAGCCAGGCACGCCCCCACATAAATCTCTCCCCATATCTGAGGAGGTACCCACAATACTATACCACTTTTTAGGCTAGCACCCCGCCATTGCACGAATTACAATCGTGCATCAACCCACAGTGCTAAGGCCTTTTTCACACCTTCGCTTAAATTAAAATTAAACAAATGAAGACCAATCTCGTTAAGGTGAACCCCATCATTTAAAAAGAAACATCTTCCCATTTCGCCTTCGAATTCAACATGCCGTATTGCACAACCACCCAATTTTGCCACAAAACTCGAAATTGTCCTGTTAACTTTCTTCCTAGAGCAGTCCAATTTCCGAGAATCCCATGCAGACCTCCAGCTAATCCTGCATTCTATATCAGACCACACAATCATGATTCGAGGAAATAGCTCCCTTAATCTAATGATGTCCCACTTAATCAGATCTATTAACCTTTTTTGGGACATAAAACCAAGGTCGTTGCCCCCCGCATGAATGACTAGAATATCAGGAGGGTGAAAAAGTCTAGCCCAACTAATAACATGCCCTATCAATTGATCCCACCTCAAACCCCTAATACCAAACCATTTTATGAATACATTCTTAAATGAACAACAAAGTTGGGAACCCGCCTCTTTACATGAAGCTGCTTTTCTCGCCCAGTAAATATAGGAGTGACCAACGATCCAACAATGTGGAGGACCTGCTGAAACAAAAAGGCTAATACACTAACTCAGGCCTAACATATAATCTGAAACAACCAGACTTCCACCTTCCAATCCTCTTCACCACACCTTCATTCAAACCTAAAGAGCTCGCTTCCGTAGCCCCCCAATCCTAAACGAATGGCATCCAAATTCCTTACTGTCAACTCCAATCATTGCTAAACCTTTCTTCAACACTGCTTCAAATTGAAAACGAGATAAGCATGTTCCATCCTCATGGATTAACAAAGTTCTACCCTTTAAACAACTCCTACACTGCAAAAATTCTCGAACTGCCGTAACTGGGCAGCACACCCCTCCAATCCGTTTCAATCTAACCCAACAACCTTTACCTTCTTGATCAGTCTTCGACCTCTTTAACCATAACAAAACCTCTTCAGAATTCAAAACAACATCCTCTACCTCAAAACCACCATGACTCCAACGATTTGCAGAAACCAAATTAGACCAAAATAGGCTAATACAAAAGCAACTTTAAATAGCGACACTTCAAAATTAGAAAAACAAACTCTATGCAAAACTAAAACCAATCTTTCTAAAATTGAAAAAACCAATGGACGCCTCTTATCTAAAACGACCTTATTCTTTAACAAACTTTTAACCGCCATGCGGATACAAAATATCTTAGATAAATCCTCCCAGCCTAAAATTTTAAACAAAAAAGACAAAGCCGACATGTTCCTCTTTATCATAGACTTAGAGAAATTTTTCACCCTCCACGTCTCAATCCAATCCAAAAGCAAAAATATCTCATTCACCTGACTATCCTGCTCCACCAATTTATTAAGCCACTGAACCCAAACAGCCACATACGCCTTCCAAGTCCTAGGAGCTAAAGCTCCCCTCACCATATTCAGCACTCTAGAAAATTCAGGTACCACATTTCCTCCGGGCATGTAGCACCCACCGTGTCTGCATCCGGAACAGCCTCTCGAAACCTCTGCCACTGAAAACGAGAGAGCATCAGCCCCTATATTCTCTTTTCCAGGCACATGAATAGCTCTAAAATACACATTATGTTTCAAGCATTCGAAAACAAACATTCTGATCAAACCAATAACCGGTTTAGAACTAGAAGACAAGCGGTTGATGGCAAAAACCACACCCATATTATCAGAATGAAAAACCACTTTTTTGTTTTCAAACTCTCCACCTCAGATCTTCAAAGCAACCACCAAGGGGAATAACTCCAGAAAAACTAGTTTTTTTTGTCAAGCCAGTAGACGCCCAGACACTGGGCCAATGTCCTGAACACCATTTGTTACCAAACAAGGCACCGAAACCATGCGCACCAGATGCATCCGTAAATAAATGCAATTCACTATTCAACACTTCCGCAGACTGAATCAATGACTTCCCATTGAAGTCCTTTAAAAAGGCCTTCCAAACCCGTAAATCCTCCATAACTTGAGCAGACAAACGGATCCTAAAATGAGGGATCTTAACCCCAACCGTTGACAAAGACAAACGCCTACAAAAAATTCTGCCAACTGGGATAATCTTGCAAGCAAAATTAAGCTTGCCAACCAATGATTGAATTTCCTTCAAAGAAAGCTTCCTCCTCCTCAGAGCTGAATCAACAGAAATTAATAACTCTTTCACCTTGTCCTCAGGAAGCCTGCATTCCATCCTAACAGAATCAATGCAAATACCCAAAAAGCTAATCACAGAAGAGGGACCTTCCGATTTGTCTAAAGCAATAGGGATGCCAAAATCCCTTGCCATCTCCAAAAAGGAATCCATAAGCACCTGACACGAATCTTGATCAGACGGACCCACAAACAGGAAATCGTCCAAATAATGGATAACTGATGACAACCCAGAAATCTGTTTTACCACCCATTCCAAGAAGCAACTAAACTTTTCAAACAAGGAACAAGAAATGGAACAACCCATAGGTAAACACAAATCCACGAAATAGGAACCATCCACAAAACAGCCCAATAAATGATGGCACGCAGGATGCACCGGCAGCAACCTAAACGCTGATTCAATATCCACCTTAGCCAACAAAGCGTTAGAACCAGCCTCCTTAACCAAAGACAAAGCTTTATCAAAGGACACTCAGGTTCAATACCATCATTCACAGAAAAACCTTTTGGAAAGGACAGATGGTGAATAAGCCTAAATTCATTCGGAACCTTCTTTGGAACAACGCCCAATGGAGACACCCTTAAATTATCAAATGGAGGAGCACTAAATGGGCCAACCATTCTGCCCAAAGAAACCGCTTTCAGAATTTTACGCAAAACCACCTCAGGAAAATCCCTCGCAGATTTAAGATTACCAGCAAAAACAGATTCAATACCCTTAACAAAAGGAATAAAGAAGCCATCATTGAAACCATTAAACAAAATCTCAGCATCAGAAGCCATACCCCTCCTCCTACCGTACGATCTTAACCAAGGCTCCATCTTTTTTAATTTCACCAGAGTCCTGGCCTTGAATGAAACTATCGACCTTTGTTGCAGCTTTAGCCCTCTTGAAACACTTGCTGCTGGAGTGAATTCCTCCACAGAAGGAACATTCGTGCTTGTATTTGCAAGCCGTTCCAAATTTACACACCCCTTCATTAAACTGAAAGCAGAGGCCTTTTCTAAAGGCCACCGCTGATGATGATGCCGAGGAGGAACTTGGCACTCCTCCCGAACCTCGAAAGGGCTGCCCAGACCTTAGCGGAGTCATAAGCTCCAACCAAATACCCATATCCCTATCGTCCCAAACCATTTCCGGCCGAACCGCCAAACGCTGACGAAACTGTTCATCGTACTTCCACCAGGCTAGACCACCATACGTACGACAAGCACTTGCTATTTCATCTAGGTAACAAAATAGAGAAGAACACAATTCAGGGTTCCTTTCCCCAATCACACTAGCTAAAATACAAAAGGCCCTAGACCAATTGGACAACGTTTTAGGAATCTTCCTAAATTTTCTTTTCCTATCATCATCCTCCTTCTTCCCCGACTCACTTTTAGAATCCTCCTTGCTATCAAAACTTTGATCCACAGGAAGGAGCGAAAATATTTCAATGAACTCTCGTCTCCATATCCTCTCTTTCACATCCTTAGCAAGATGAATGCCCAAAGGGCCAACCGAACACAAACACGGACGTCTCAATGCTTGATCAGAAACCCTAGCCTGACTAACAACCAACGAATCCCCAGATGGTACAGAAACCACCTGCTCTAATAAGCTTCCACCGGAAGCCGAATTCTGTGCAACCCAGGCACCAATAGGACCCGAGGGGACAATAACATTAGTCCGCGCACTGTTAACAACACTAGCATTAGACTGAGAACTATTCTCCATTTGAGAAACTAAATCTTTCAAGCCTCTCAATTAAACATCACACCTGTCGTCCACCACACTCACACTCAAACCTGGAAACACACTACTACTCGCAACTACATCACATGAAGATTTAGATAGCTCCTTAGATGTACCTGACTCCTTTCTTGCATCCGGTCGAATAGATTCATTTTCATGTCTTGGAACCACTCTATCTTTGTGACTCCTTCTCTCCGGAGATCTAGATCTCCTGTGTCTCACTCTCTCCCTTGACTGACTGTCTATTGTACCCCAGACAGATGTTCCTGACTCCTGGCTTTTCCTGACACTAATAGGCGACCGGGATCTTACCCGACGCCATGCTAATGGAATCCTGGACCTTCTTTCCTGACTCTTCCATTCTCCTGACTTGACCTGTGACCGAGAGGATGCGTAAACCCTGTTATCTACAGTTCTACTACTAGCAGCTTCACTATTATCCCTTTGGCTCCCAACCAAATTCTGCCTATCCCTAATGTCTCTACACTCAATAAAAGGAGAATTCCTACCCTTTAGGCTACTAGCAAACCCCTCAACTTCTCTTGGCACTAACACCTTAATTAATTGATTCAAGATATCAATACCCCCTACCTGATCCGAAGAAACCGGTCCAGAACAAGATGGGAGTTGCTCCTCCTCCTCACCAAAATCACTGTATTGCTCCTCAATCCACAACGAATCGCCTTCTTCATGGCCACTCCGACGAGCGACGTTAGCCTGTCCAGAATTGCTGCACCTATCCTGAAAAACACCTGGGGAAAAAGACAAATTACCCTGACTACCGGCATCCCCCCTAACATCAATAAAACTCTGGTCAGCTCCACTACTCTTAGCCCTGCTACCTTGATTACCACCCCTATTAGCAACATAATCATCTAAAATGCCACCCTCCTGAATCCTTACATTTAAACTAGCATCATGTGTCATGGAGTAAACCGGACCTTCTAAGTTGTCCAAATGTTTTGATTTTCTTTTCACTTTTTTACCCAGCCCTTTGGTGCTATGGTCCTGAAAAACTAGTTCCTTCCTTGCTGAAATAATATCCTGACTATCAATCTGCCTAGCCATAGGCCTAGCTCCCGTTGAGCTCCTTTTCTTTGCTGACATAGAAATTTCCTCAATGGCACCTTCATTGAGGGCCGTATGTTCCTTAAAATATGCCCCACTAGGCCCAGAAGCCGTGATACTCTCCTGTAACGTTGAGCACTTTAGGCCTAAAATGGCCGTTACCTCCTCCCTTAATGGCGCCAATTTTGAACCTCCCTCCTCTTCCGAGTCTTCGCCTACTGTACCCATGGCCGCCTCGTCCTCCTCATAATTGCTGCCAAATTGCCCCACATCACCTGCAAAACAAAATTTATTACCTTCTCCAGGCTCATCCACCGGCAACTGTGACACCTCCGGAACGCTGCCGACTCCGGTCCTGCTCCGACGCTTCTCACCAGCTCCCGACTTCCTTGAGACGTTGCCGACCTGCACCACCCGTTGACCAGACACACTTCCCGCTGATGCAGCCTTAGTCGTCCTTCCTCTGCTGCCGGATTCCCGACGTTTTGCTCCCGCTGGACTGAGCCTCTCGGGCGGGACCTGCGGACAGGCCTATAAGATCCTCTGCCCGCCGTAGCTGCACCTCCGGAACCGACATCCTCCTCAGCCACAAGTCTCCGCTGGATCCATGTGACGCCTTTCGATTTCATCAACTCCTGGACCGTCCCGATAATTGCTTGCAGATCCGACATGGTAAGTAGAATTTTTTTCCACAGGAACGCTTCTTAACCAGGTCTTCTTCGCTCGACGATGACAGGAAAAGTGAGCAACGGCTCGCGCAGACACGCCCCTCTACGCCTCGAGTGAGGTCACTGGCCCCTCCTCTCACAGGCGCTCGACGGGGCTTCATATATATATATATATATATATATATAAATCAATGTAAATATTTGCATAGGAAATTAGTACATCTAAGCAAGTATCCCCGCTTGCCCCCAGAAATTCTTAATATGCAATGTTTCCAATGCACAAGAGAATTGTGGGTAAGATATGCAAATTAGGTATGCAAATTCTCAGTTTTTTTGCTTCAAAATACTGTTTTAACACAGCGATCCTTTTAAACAGGAATATGACAGCAAACCAGAAATCACTCACTATACAAGCCTGTTTCGTTCTTTTTAGAACTCATCAGTAGGAGATAGATTTCTGATTGCTGCATTGGAAAAGCTATTTTCATGGTTAAACCAAAATTCATTAAAATTATGGGGGGGGAGATAAAAAACTGAAATTAAAATCCTCCATGTCTCAAAATTAAATCAATGTAAATATTTGCATAGGAAATTAGTACATCTAAGCAAGTATCCCCGCTTGCCCCCAGAAATTCTTAATATGCAATGTTTCCAATGCACAAGAGAATTGTGGGTAAGATATGCAAATTAGGTATGCAAATTCTCAGTTTTTTTGCTTCAAAATACTGTTTTAACACAGCGATCCTTTTAAACAGGAATATGACAGCAAACCAGAAATCACTCACTATACAAGCCTGTTTCGTTCTTTTTAGAACTCATCAGTAGGAGATAGATTTCTGATTGCTGCATTGGAAAAGCTATTTTCATGGTTAAACCAAAATTCATTAAAATTATGGGGGGGGAGATAAAAAACTGAAATTAAAATCCTCCATGTCTCAAAATTAAATCAATGTAAATATTTGCATAGGAAATTAGTACATCTAAGCAAGTATCCCCGCTTGCCCCCAGAAATTCTTAATATGCAATGTTTCCAATGCACAAGAGAATTGTGGGTAAGATATGCAAATTAGGTATGCAAATTCTCAGTTTTTTTGCTTCAAAATACTGTTTTAACACAGCGATCCTTTTAAACAGGAATATGACAGCAAACCAGAAATCACTCACTATACAAGCCTGTTTCGTTCTTTTTAGAACTCATCAGTAGGAGATAGATTTCTGATTGCTGCATTGGAAAAGCTATTTTCATGGTTAAACCAAAATTCATTAAAATTATGGGGGGGGAGATAAAAAACTGAAATTAAAATCCTCCATGTCTCAAAATTAAATCAATGTAAATATTTGCATAGGAAATTAGTACATCTAAGCAAGTATCCCCGCTTGCCCCCAGAAATTCTTAATATGCAATGTTTCCAATGCACAAGAGAATTGTGGGTAAGATATGCAAATTAGGTATGCAAATTCTCAGTTTTTTTGCTTCAAAATACTGTTTTAACACAGCGATCCTTTTAAACAGGAATATGACAGCAAACCAGAAATCACTCACTATACAAGCCTGTTTCGTTCTTTTTAGAACTCATCAGTAGGAGATAGATTTCTGATTGCTGCATTGGAAAAGCTATTTTCATGGTTAAACCAAAATTCATTAAAATTATGGGGGGGGAGATAAAAAACTGAAATTAAAATCCTCCATGTCTCAAAATTAAATCAATGTAAATATTTGCATAGGAAATTAGTACATCTAAGCAAGTATCCCCGCATTTGCATACCTAATTTGCATATCTTACCCACAATTCTCTTGTGCATTGGAAACATTGCATATTAAGAATTTCTGGGGGCAAGCGGGGATACTTGCTTAGATGTACTAATTTCCTATGCAAATATTTACATTGATTTAATTTTGAGACATGGAGGATTTTAATTTCAGTTTTTTATCTCCCCCCCCATAATTTTAATGAATTTTGGTTTAACCATGAAAATAGCTTTTCCAATGCAGCAATCAGAAATCTATCTCCTACTGATGAGTTCTAAAAAGAACGAAACAGGCTTGTATAGTGAGTGATTTCTGGTTTGCTGTCATATTCCTGTTTAAAAGGATCGCTGTGTTAAAACAGTATTTTGAAGCAAAAAAACTGAGAATTTGCATACCTAATTTGCATATCTTACCCACAATTCTCTTGTGCATTGGAAACATTGCATATTAAGAATTTCTGGGGGCAAGCGGGGATACTTGCTTAGATGTACTAATTTCCTATGCAAATATTTACATTGATTTAATTTTGAGACATGGAGGATTTTAATTTCAGTTTTTTATCTCCCCCCCCATAATTTTAATGAATTTTGGTTTAACCATGAAAATAGCTTTTCCAATGCAGCAATCAGAAATCTATCTCCTACTGATGAGTTCTAAAAAGAACGAAACAGGCTTGTATAGTGAGTGATTTCTGGTTTGCTGTCATATTCCTGTTTAAAAGGATCGCTGTGTTAAAACAGTATTTTGAAGCAAAAAAACTGAGAATTTGCATACCTAATTTGCATATCTTACCCACAATTCTCTTGTGCATTGGAAACATTGCATATTAAGAATTTCTGGGGGCAAGCGGGGATACTTGCTTAGATGTACTAATTTCCTATGCAAATATTTACATTGATTTAATTTTGAGACATGGAGGATTTTAATTTCAGTTTTTTATCTCCCCCCCCATAATTTTAATGAATTTTGGTTTAACCATGAAAATAGCTTTTCCAATGCAGCAATCAGAAATCTATCTCCTACTGATGAGTTCTAAAAAGAACGAAACAGGCTTGTATAGTGAGTGATTTCTGGTTTGCTGTCATATTCCTGTTTAAAAGGATCGCTGTGTTAAAACAGTATTTTGAAGCAAAAAAACTGAGAATTTGCATACCTAATTTGCATATCTTACCCACAATTCTCTTGTGCATTGGAAACATTGCATATTAAGAATTTCTGGGGGCAAGCGGGGATACTTGCTTAGATGTACTAATTTCCTATGCAAATATTTACATTGATTTAATTTTGAGACATGGAGGATTTTAATTTCAGTTTTTTATCTCCCCCCCCATAATTTTAATGAATTTTGGTTTAACCATGAAAATAGCTTTTCCAATGCAGCAATCAGAAATCTATCTCCTACTGATGAGTTCTAAAAAGAACGAAACAGGCTTGTATAGTGAGTGATTTCTGGTTTGCTGTCATATTCCTGTTTAAAAGGATCGCTGTGTTAAAACAGTATTTTGAAGCAAAAAAACTGAGAATTTGCATACCTAATTTGCATATCTTACCCACAATTCTCTTGTGCATTGGAAACATTGCATATTAAGAATTTCTGGGGGCAAGCGGGGATACTTGCTTAGATGTACTAATTTCCTATGCAAATATTTACATTGATTTAATTTTGAGACATGGAGGATTTTAATTTCAGTTTTTTATCTCCCCCCCCATAATTTTAATGAATTTTTATATATATATATATATATACAGCGGATCATGTCCGCCAGATACTTGATAAATCGGCCCCAATGTCTCTCACACTCACTTTCATACACACTCACTCTCTTACAAACACAGAAACTTACACACATACTCACACACAATCCTTAGGAACAGGGAACACCGTCTACAAGGCCAAGGCATGCAGTTACAAATGAAAGCCCACATACAATCAGACCCAAAACCAAATATCTATTAGGGTCAGTTCTCTAAGTCACAAAGCAGATCCCCAACAGAGAAAACAGATTTTTTTGTACTTATCTTCTGAAATGGAAGGTACCTGGGGTATTAATATCTAGCTACTTTTAAGAACACACTCCTCAGGTAAGCAAATATATGAGGGCAACATGCATCTGCATCGAGCCCTAAAGTGAGAGTAAACAACTTGTAATTAAAAGACATTTCTGTTGTACTGCTATAGAATAACACATCAGCAAGTCTTAACATTTTTAACACAAATAGTTACTTTTTTCTGCAATTATCTTTCAGTAGCCAAACTCCACCCACCATTTGCCTTATTTGGAGGAGCCAATCTGGGCTTTAGTCAGCAGACTACCAGTCATAAAGTTAGTAAAGAATGCATTTATTTTCAGTTGTTATCAGTTAAAGCCAATTATGGACAGATATCTAGAAGAGTTTGCCTTGAAAAGTCATCTAGTTGATTTCCAAGTTCTGAGAATAAGAAATTGCTTAATTTTCAGAGCTAAATTACATGAAAAGGGGACAAAATAAATAATGAAATATATATTGCAAAGCTGATGAAAGAGTTTGGTAGAATCAGCTGACGCATTTGGGCCTTAGCCATAGTCTTAGCTGTACTATTTCACCTGGCTTAACAATTTAAAAAGACCTAAAATAGTCTTATTGGTTAAAATACAAATGACTCTCTCCAATCAGCAAACTTTTCATTGCTAATCAAACAAATTGCTACATATCATAATCCAAGGTTAAATTGCAGCATGCCTATCCTATATTATAAAAGACAAGAGTTGGCAGCGCGAGGACCCGGCAGCACAGCTGATCGCACGCGCAGGGGGTGGAGAGAGAGAAAAAAAAAAAGAGAAAAAAAAAAAGAGAGAAAAAAAAGAGAGAAAAAAAAGAGAGAAAAAAAAGAGAGAAAAAAAAGAGAGAAAAAAAAGAGAGAAAAAAAAGAGAGAAAAAAAAGAGAGAAAAAAAAGAGAAAAAAAAAAAAGAGAAAAAAAAAAAAGAGAAAAAAAAAAAAGAGAAAAAAAAAAAAAGAAAAAAAAAAAAGAGAGAAAAAAAGAGAGAGAAAAAAAGAGAGAGAAAAAAAAAGAGAGAGAAAAAAAAAGAGAGAGAAAAAAAAAGAGAGAGAAAAAAAAGAGAGAGAAAAAAAGAGAGAGAAAAAAAGAGAGAAAAAAAAAGAGAGAAAAAAAAGAGAGAAAAAAAAAGAGAGAAAAAAAAAGAGAGAAAAAAAAAGAGAAAAAAAAAGAGAGAAAAAAAAAGAGAGAAAAAAAAGAGAGAGAAAAAAAAAAGAGAGAAAAAAAAAGAGAGAAAAAAAAAGAGAGAAAAAAAAGAGAGAAAAAAAGAGAGAGAGAGATAGAGAGAGAGAGAGAGAGAGAGAGAGACACTCTCAGCCACACAAACTGCAAGGGACTTCCCTGTTTGGTCCGAATTGATGACCATGTATGATTGGACAAGAGTAAAAGTTGCCCCACTGTCTCGTTATCCCTGGGCCGGCCGGTCGTTGATCCAGATGACCTGGCGGTGCTGCAGGTGGTTGTCTCCGGTTGCGGGATCCACTTCATGTAGGACCCAACCTCTTCCTCTGCTTATTTGGCATAATCCGCCGGGCTCTCTTAGTCCAAACAGTGAGTGGCGGCTCTGTAGCCTCCAGCAGGGGCTTGTGAGAGGGATTCTTAGGCTTCTCTGCCGCCGGGCAGTAGAGTCGGATATGACCCATCAGGTCCCGGAGGGGCAGACAGATGCTGGTTGGGTCTGGGTGTACAGTGGAGGAACCAGGGGGGGGAGCAGGCATTGTAGAGGAGCGTGTCACCAGTCATGGCTCAGGGCGGGCCTGATGCCGGGCATCCAGGTACTGATCAGCCAGCTAGGCAGCTTGGTCAGCTATCTCGTGCCCCTATCTTGGACCCATTCTCGTACCTCCGGCGGAAAATGGTTATTAAAGTGCTCCAACAGGATGAGCTGGGTGGCTTCCGCCAGGGTAGTTACTTGGCAGCCTGCAAACCAAGAGTCCAAGGAACGGGTGAACAGGTGTGTCCACTCTGTAAAAGGCTGCCCCTCTTGTCTCTTTAGTTCCCAGAACTTCAGTTAGTGATCTTCGGGCGTGAGACCATACCAAGAATGCACTCCTTTACCCAGTTATAGTTCTTTCAGTCTCCCGAGGGAACAGTGTTGAAAGCCTCTAGGGCTTGTCCGGACAGCTTTCTGAGCAGGATGGTGACTCATCGGTATTGGCAACAGCCTGCAACTCGCACTGTGTCTCAAATACTTGGAGGTAGATGTCAATCTCCTCTTCATTGTCTTTGAAGGCTCAGAAAGCCTCAAGGGGTAGCTTCTTCGGCTGGGAAGGTGGATCCAGGGGAGACTTTTGGACCTCCATCATTTTGAGTCGGGTTATGTTGGATATTAGCTGAGTGATTACCTCCTCGGGTGGGGTAATCTGATAGAGAACCAGTCAGCAATGGAGCTCCCCCTGTACCTTGTACATTACTGTCTCTACCATGGACGCCTCACTGGGCCGCTCACTGCTCTGGTCGCTATTGAGCAAACCAGCCGGCTCATTAGCACGGTCGCCTTCCATCAGCTTGGCATTGATTGCTGCCTTGGACTTGTTGCCGGCAACTTCCCCGTGAGCTTCCAGCAAGTCTTTCAGTGTACTCTTCCTGAGCCCAGCGTACTGCTGCTCCATCCGAAGAGGGCTTCAGTTGGTGGTTTGGATGTTCCAGGTAGACGGAAGCATGCCACCACTGCCAACCAATTGTGACAGACACCGGCTACCCCGACTGGGTGACTCTGCCAGAAGGGTCCTTCCTATACCTGGAACATTCCACTATGTATCGGAGCAAAGTGATGATAGCGGAGCCCACCCAAATACCCAGACAGAACCAGTATTCAGGTGAAACAAAGAACAACTTTATTGTGGAAACGCACTACTTTTATACACCAACTCATCTTGATAAAGGGCCTTATTAGACCCCCAGATCTCCTGCCATTCCCGGCCCTCCAGACAGACTGGCGCCTCCCATAGCAGTTATAGTCCCATAGAGTCCCAGTGATATGAAGGATGTTATTCCAGGGTAATCCTGGGGGAGCGGCGGCACTTCCAGGGTGTTATTGGAAAGCTCTTGGTCCCCAGATGCCACAGTGATCCATTGCTGGGGGCCGGAGCTACGGGTGATCAAACACGGGAAAGCCGTGGGAAGGAGGAGGTGTAGTAGGGGCGTCCAAGACCCCAAGTTCCCAAAGTAGCTCCCATCTTGTAATCACCCCACCTCTGGCCCGCCCCAGAGGGCACCAATCCCCAAAAGAGTGGAACTCTGGTATGAAGGGGAACTGGAGCAGCCTGGGGTAAAGGTAGGCGGGTATTCAGGGAGGCACTGCCAGTCGGTAGTTCCAGGAGACCGGTCAGCCGGAAAGGGGTTAGGCGGTCAGAGATCAGTTCTTCCATAAGGAGGTACAGATCAAAAAACAAAACCAGACACCTGGGAGATCATGAATGCTCTGAAAAGTTCAAATCCAATGAGAAATTGCAGAGGGCTAGGTAGTAGGGGGTGGGGGTTTAACCTTGGCAGCCTGGTATCCTTGACATACCTGATATCCTGTCTATATCTCCTTCCCTACTTGGCTTACTTATTTCTTATATGACAGTCCATTTAAGAGTATCCGCCCTCTTATTATGTTTAGATATAAAATGTTTTATGAGAGGAATGGATAGAGGTCCAGTCTTGATGTTAGTAAGTGTTCTCGTATTCTTACACTGACCTCTCTTGACGTAAGTTCTACGTATTGTACTCTACATTCAGCGCAAGTAAACAAATAGATGGTGGGCGCAGCTAACTGCCGTGCTGAGCAGCAGCATATCAACGGAGCTCCGGGCTTTAAGCTACCAAAAAGTGGTTTAATTACCATTTATCTGTGCTAATTTGGCTAATTTAAGACCTTAAGTGCATAACCTGTACATTTCATCTATCATCTCCATCTGGTGTTCGGACGTAGGGTTCAGAGTTCTCGGCTGAGACGTACCTATTTACCCACCCTGAGAACCATGACACAGCTGCACTCACAGCAGGGACGTTACCAGCCAGGCTCCAGAGGGGCGGGGATCCACTCCAGAGCAGAAGACACAAGTTAATACGGGGACGCGGCTTTGTTGGAGGCGAGTGCAGCTGCTAGAGGGCCTGAAATAGGTGCAAAGAGATGCTGCTTACCTGGTAAGGCTGACCGGACCAAGTTTGGGGGCAGAGAGATTTCCCTGTATAGAGCGGAACCCCGGAGGAGTGCAAGGAGCTAGAGAGGGCTGCAGGGGCGAAACTACAGGGGTGCAGAGGTCGCAGGTTTGACTGGGCCCCTGAGGGTGGGGGCCCATCTTAAAAAAAAAAATATTTTTTTTTTATTTATTTTTTAATAAAAAACCTTAACCTACCACTGCCTGCACTGATATCATGTGAGTGTGACATGACTACAGGGGTTAGTGTTTCTGTGTGTGTGTGTAGGGTGTGTATTTATGCATGTATGTGTGTTTGTGTATGTTTGTGGAACCAGCAAATTACAGACCTTATTACTACAGTATGGGGAGCAGGGGGTAAACAGTGTGACTATACAGTACCACTATATACAGTATGGGGGGTGGACCATGTCACTGACTACTGTGGTCACTTTATAAAGTACTGGGCGGGTAGGGTCAGGCCAGCCATCTCACCTGCAGATTACAGACTATTTCACTAACTTACTATATACAGTACTGGGGGGTTAAATAGTGTCACTATATATATATATATATATATATATATATATATATATATATATATATATATATATATATATATACAGTGTATATATATATATATACAGTAATAGGGGGTCAGACCATCTCACAGACTGTGGGCACAGGGTACCTCCTTTTGCAAACATGTAATCTGATTCACATTTTTTTCTGTGTTAAATGTAAAAAAAAAATGTATTAAATTCACCTTTTTTGGAGGGGGGAGGGGCGATGGGGGGGGGGCCCTCCTTAGATTCTTGCACCTGGGCCCTGTGGTTTCTAGTTACGCCTCTGGAGGGCTGACTGTGAAGCCTTAGGTTCGTAGCTCCTAGGCGGAGGCCCCTACTCAGTCAGGCTAATACCAAGTACAGATGGGGCTTCCCCAAAAAGCTTATAGTGACAAAGGACAATCAGACCCATGTAGTGTCCTCCCCCTCCATGGGCAGCACTCTTCTCGCTAGCTGGGGCCTCTGGATGGACACAGAGCCCCAGTTGGTGGCCCCTTCTAGATTACGGGTCACGGCCCCAGAATGGACACTTAAAGAGAAGAGATCTAAAAAGCAGAGGCCCAGCCCCCCTGACCACTCGAGCCTCAAGCCTTACCAACCTGAAGTTCTATGTGTGTCTCAAAGAGACTGTTTGATGCGTTAAAAATGCACCTACTAATTTTCTATTTCTAGTACGTTTACAAAGCTATATAGGTGTATCAAAGTAAATGTTTATTGTTTGATGTTGTTGAAATGCACCTTACAATTCTCTCTACCCAGTATGTTTATAGTTAGAAATTTAGCTAGTTTATCTTGTTTGACATGTTTACACAGAGAGCAGGGCTATTCACTCCATCTCCTGTTCCACCAGCTCACGTTAGCTCCCCCCAGACATTGGAGCCTGTACTAGGGCCCCGCATAGGTGGACTACTTCCACCAACTTCCCACTTCCCCTTCTCTTCCCCCACACCCAACTCTTAACTCACACCCTTTCAAAGCACCTAGATTCTAAAGGACACAGGTCCGTAAATGTCCTCTCTTAGGTTTATTACCCACAATGTCAGAAGCTTGAACAACATTGGTAAGAGGAGCCTCCTAGCCAGATCCTTGTGTTATCATAAGGCCGACATGGCCTTCCTCCAAGAGACGCACTTACTAGCAGGTAATCCCGCCACGTACATTTCCCGAGATTTCCCTGTTTTTGAGGTAGCTTCCTATTCCAAAAAAAGCTAGAAGGGTAGCCATATTTGTACATAAAAGAGTGGACTTTGAATCCCTCCATGGGATCGGAGACCCCCAAGCGAGATACCTTATCCTCATCTGCAACCTAGATCATGTCACTTACACACTAGTCTCTACCTACTTACCAAACACCCTGCAGCCTAGAAGCCTGCAGAAGATTTTAAATAAAGTTGAACAGTTCAAACAGGGTAGGGGGATTCTAGCGGGCGACCTGAACATGGGACAGTATACTAGATAGGAAAATGACACCTTCCAAGAGGAGAACCACTGCCCCCGACTCAACGAGTTGTAGATTTTGAGAGCTCATGACCCGATTTAACTATTTTTATATCTGGAGGTCCTGTCATTACAATACCCAAACCTAACAAAGACCCATCCCTTTGTACTAATTACAGACCCATTTCACTCATCATTACGGATGTCAAAATATACTCCAAAATTCTGGCCAATAGGTTAGCAAGACTACTTCCCGTCCTTATCAATCCAGACCAAGTGGGTTTTATCCCTGGGAGGGCCCAGACAACACCAGAAGGCTACTGAACATTCTCCTGGAGGCTAAGAGGCTGAATAAGCCCCTTGCTGTGCTCTCCCTTGATGCCGAGAAGGCGTTTGACTGGGCCCGTTAGGAGTATCTGTGGAAGGTCCTCGAAACCTTCCAAATTTCCAATACAAATCATCCAGGTTGTGAGGGCCTTGTATTCTGCTCCCACGGCCTCGGTAAGAGGTTTGAAGTTCCGCTCTGCACCCTTCTCCATTTCTAACGGCACATGTCAGGGCTGCCCCCTCTCCTCCATTCTTTTTATGCTAGCAATTGGACCCTTAGCTGCTGCCATCAGGGAAGATAGGGAAATTGAAGTAGTCACGCTCCATGGTACGGTGCACTAGGTGGCCCTATTTGCCGACGACACCATAATCATTTCCTCCAAACCCCTACAAACGTTCCCCAAACTACTCTCCCTTTTGGAGACCTTTAGTGCCCTTTCGTACTATAAGTTAAACTACAATAAATCTGAACTATACACATATGGATTTCCCGAGGACATATCCAAACACCTACATGATAGATACAAATTTATAGCCGACACCCATATCTCCCACCTAGGAGTCAAACTATCCAATGAGCTATCTAAAATGATAGATGACAACTACAAACCCCTGCTATCTGAACTCCGGTTTTTAAACCAGAAGTGGAATTTCAAATCCATCTCATGGCTGGGACGTATAGCTGCCCTTAAATTGAGCTACCTCCCCAAATTAACATATGTTTTTAGATGTTTACCTATTAGGGTGCCTAAATACATTTTAGTACAGTTTCAGAGTGCGTGCACTAAGTATATATGGCAGGGCAAACCCCCCCGTATAGCCCATAAACTCTTACAGTATCCTAGAATGCATGGGGTGGGTGGCCTCCCCATCCATATCGAGATATTTTGAGGCAGCAATGCTCACACACATTTCCCAGTGGGGTGTAAAAGACTCGGATAGTAAATGGAGGAGCATTGAACAGGCTTCTCTACCCTATGACCTTCCCCTGAGGGACCTGATATGGACTCCCCCACACTGCAGGAGACACCTCGATGTGGTGAACCCGGTTATTCGGGAGTGCCTGGCTGTCCGGGAACAGTTACAGCATTATAAACAAGTGGCCCCTCATCCATCCCCAATCACTACTATTACTGGTCTTCTTACTGGCCTGCCGGCTTCACACCCGGTATCCTGGGCTAAACGGGGTATTTTGAAAGTTAAGGACCTATGGTCCACGGTCTCCCAAGATGCCTTTGTTGCTCTCAATCAAATTAGGAGCTCTTCACCCATCCCACCATACCTGACATTTGAATATACCAGGGTAATTAGCTTATTGTCCAGCTGGGGTTTTAAGTCCTCATCCTCTCGCCAGCTAACCTTCTGGAAAGCCAGATGGCAGCAGGGGCTTTGGTTAGGTAAACCATTGTCCCTACACTATAATATGATGGAAGACGCAACACCACCAGTAGACAAGGCCCCACATATCCATAAATGAGAGCAGAAGTTAGATTTTTCATTACCCGCTAAGGAATGGCATTGTACACTTTTGCTCACGAAAAAAGCACTACACTGTGTCACTTTCTACAAAACCTATATCAAACTCCTTATGCATTGGTACTATGTCCCAGCAATGTTAACCGCACTCTTCCCCATGACCCTCCCGACTTGTTGGAGAGACTATGCACACATAGGAGACATGACCCATATTTGGTGGCCTTATTCCACTTAGGCACATGTAAATTGCCCAGACACTACGGCATTCTCTGTATATACCTATTCTCAGCCATCAAACTCTCTATAGCCAGAGCATGGAAAACAGTGAGTCCCCCCTGCATGGTTGGATATCGTTACAACAATGGCATACATAAACTCGAAAAAACATATTACACCATGGGAAGGTCTTACTTTTTTGAGTTAGTTTGGGCAGAATGGAAGCGTAGCTTTGACACCCTCTGGCTACCCAGCTTTGAGACTTAGGATAGCCTCTCTATGCCCGCTGGGAGTACCTGTTGTCCCACATTAGTTCTCCCTGCTTAGAACACTTCACTATAGCCCTTGTCCCTCTTATTTAAGTCTCAAATTCCCTTCCCGCACAACCCCTCCGTCCTACTCCGCCCCCCCCACACTCATGGATCGTATTGACAGATCCAATTGCCTCTCCTAGGAGAATGAGGGAGAGCTGGGATCTTTATTTGCATATTGATCTGGTTATGCTATCATTATATCTGTTATTTTGAATCTCTATTCTTGTATGCATATGAGACTTTGGAAATGTAGTACGCTTTGGTCGTACAGATGTCACAATTATTTTCTGAAAAACCAAATCAAATTTATTTAAAAAAAACCCCCAAAACAAATAGATGGCATAAATAGACCTGCAATTTGCACATATATAACAATGATACATTTCTCCTGTATGTGTACTCATAAAGTTATCTCCTACTGTCACAAATTCATATGCTTTGTAGCTCAAATTGCTACATCTAAACACCCCTTTAAAATGTAACAATGAGCTACTTGGTTTTATGTGACTCTGTAACTCATTAGTGGAAACTAAATTTCTTATAGATTCACCTTTTTGTGATAACATCTGTATTGCTCTTGAATAGTCTCCAGTAAACCCTCATCTGCGGCTAGGGCTGGAAGATGTTTTCTAACTATGTCACATACTTGCTGATATTGATTGCTCAATTGCGTGACAAAAGTGACCGCTTTAAAAACATTATCTCTTTTATTGCTAGACTGTATAAGTTTTCCTCTCTAGGGTGTCCACCCAGGATTGAGTACTTTGTATAAGTGACCTAGGGTAACCTCTGTCAAGAAGTCTATTTGTTAATACATCCGCCTGCGTCCTGTAGTTGTCATCCAGTCCCGCTTCAACCTAATGAATTGACCTCTAGCAACTGACCGAAACACCCTCTTTTAGGTGGAAACTACTGGCATGAAGCAACGTATTACCAGCTATAGGTTTCTCAAATAGCTCAATCTCAACCTTACCTACATTGGTGCCTTTTAAAGTCATTTCTAGAAAATTGATCTGCCACTTCTTATTCTGAAGTAAACGGAATACCAGCTTGATTTTTATTTAGTAATTCCACAAATGACTCTGTTTCATATTCATCTCCTTTTCAAATAAAAAGTAATTTATATACCTGCAGTAATAAACTGTTATTTTTGAGGGGGCTATCAGATCTATAGATGTGGGACAGCTACCACCAACATATAAAAAGGTTGGCGTTAGAGGGGGCAAACTTTGCCCCCATAGCTGTCCCACATCTCTGTATTTAAAACACCCCCTCAAATGTGAAACAATTCAGTCAGTAGAAAATTAGTGACATGTATTATAAAGTCACATAAAATCTTATTATACTCCGGTACTTGTTCAATGAAAAATCTGATGGCTTCCAGTGCCTTAGAGTGTGGAATGGAAGAATAAAGGGCCCTTACGTCAACCAATAGCTAATGGTGAGCATCCTCCCATACAAAATTATCCATTTCCCTTAGCAACTTCTTGGTATCTTAAAAAAAACTTGAGAGGTTACTCACCAAAGGCTGAAGAATAGCATCCAGCCATTGAGATAAATTCTCCAAAAGAGACCCAAATCCACTCACTATAGGTCGACCCACTACGTTTTCCAATGACTTATGTACTTTTGGTAGATGGTTGAAAACAGGGGTCAGTGGTTTCTCCATGTTTAGAAAATCGCATGTGGGTCTATTCAGAAAACCCTCCTCAAAAACATCATCCAACAATTGTTTTAATTCACTTTGAAAATGAGGACTGGGTTCATAGCTCAAAACAGTGTATTGTATAGTGTCCTCCAACCATCTTAAAGTGCCAGTAAACCTAAAAAATAATGTTATATAATTCTGCACATAGTGCAAAATTATATAACATTATATTAGTGCTAGTTTTTTGTTACATAATATATCCAGTGATTTTTTATTACAAAAGAGAATTTTCAAGACCCGCCCTCTGTGCTCTACTGAGCGGGTCTGGTTTTCCCTCAGAGCGCATCGGGCCAGATGTCTAGTCACAGCCCGGCCCGACCACGCCATTACATTCAATGCAGCTTGCTCTTGCTCTGTCTGACAGCAGGAGCGAGCTGCATTGAATGTAATGGCGCGGTCGGGCCGGGCTGTGACTAGACATCTGGCCCGATGCACTTTGAGGGAAAACCAGACCCGCTCAGTAGAGCACAGAGGGCGGGTCTGGAAAACCCTCTTTTGTAATAAAAAATCACCGGATATATTATGTAACAAAAACTAGCACTAATATAATTATGCACTATGTGCAGAATTATATAACATTATTTTTTAGGTTTACTGGCTCTTTAAGGCTTCTGATACAAAATCTGTCCTCTTCAATACCACTACTGAGCATCCTTTATCTGCAGTATTAATCACCAAATCCTTATTTTCCCTCAAACACTTAAGTGCCAATCTTTCCACTCTATTTAAAATTAGTACCCCCTTTTTAGTAGATTTTGTGGATTTTTAGTGGTCCAGTATGGACCCCCTGCTATGTATGGGATAAACTGTGAGGGTTTTCTGATTGAGGTGTAAATATTAAATTCAGGATCATCAACTTCTTTATAATCTGTGACTACCTTCATGCAATAATGTATCCAAGTTTTCCAAGTCACAAGCCTCACAAGATTAAGCAGACCTAGAAGGAAAAATATAACCACCCGGTTCCCTTTGGTATTGTGGGGCTTCTAGAATATTGTTTGAAAAATGTTTTTTTTTCAAGGTTAAGTTTCTTATCAATTTATTTACATCCACTAGGGTCTGAAAGAGGTTGAAATCCTGAGAATGTACAAAGGTTAAGCCATAACCCAGCACAGCTCCCAGCTGGATAAAATAATAACCAAATTTATTTTATCTGTGATCTCCCTCTCCTGGTGGGATATTGTGTCTGTCTAGTAGAATAATGATCCTGCCTGAATTCTTCTCTTCCTCCTTCCCCCCACCTGTGCTATTTCTGCTCTATCAGCATCCCTAGTTCTGTTCTGTAAGAGTAGGGACCCTTCTCTTGGGGTTGTGGCTGTTGTTGATTTAACCCCTTGTTGCTTATTACTTAACACTGTTCTGGGTCTAACTATCTGTTCACCCTCCAAGTGATCACTGGTCCCATCCTGTCTCCTCTCATTTCCTGAACCTTCCTCAGAAGCTGAACCTTCCTCAAATGATTCTGCCTCACTTTCAGAAAACTTAACTTTTTGGTAGATTGTTTCACTCTTCCATTTCTATTTCTCCTATTATTCCAAATATATACTTTATTGGTGTATTAATCTGATTGATCCCTTAAATACTTTCCATGCTTAATCTCCATTAGGAGGTGTTTAGCGTCAGCTACTGAATCTTGGAGAATTTTATAAAAAGCTGGATACTGAGCCTCATGACTACATATATTAGGTTCCACTTGTACCATATCTATCTGTGCTGAAACTTCATTTAACATTTTTGTTTTATAAATGACAAGCAATTGCATTAATTCAAAGGAACATCCGGGCAAAGTCTTATTCTAAGCCTTTATAAATTCAATATCTTCAGTAATAAATAAATAATAATAATATAAATGTAGTGAATTTATTCAAACATAGGCCTCTTGGTATCAATACGATTTTTTTTATATTTCTCCAATGTTCATAATCATATATCCCATTTGAGTTTGTTCTCTTTAATGAGTAAAGTTTCCATTTCCTCAAATAGATATTAATAGTTATTAACACATGTATTCCATATCTTTATATAAAGAAAGAAAAAACGTTATAACTAAAAATCCCACACAAAATATTGCACATAAAAAGTAAAATTATACATTAATTCTTCATCGATATATAAAAGCCATTATAGTTCTTAAAAAAAAAAACCAATTAAAAAAAAGAGAGTTCAAAGTGGATTAGATCAACCCAATGAATCCTCTTCTTCATCCTATTGCTATCTAATTTTTGTTCCACTATTCATAAACCCAAAATGATATCCTAATTTCCACACTCATTAGTGATCTGTAGTATAATGAAAAACAAAATAGGGTAGAAAACCTATTGTTTTCTACAATAGTGTTTTTTTATGGTTGTTGACTCATATAATTGCTTCTGACTCTTGGATGTGACCATTGGTGCATACAAATCTTTATGAATTGCACAATTTTATAAGTTGCAATGTTTTGGTAAGATTTTCCAATGTAAATTAGTTTCAAGACTGGGTTTTATTCCATATAGGTCTGTGTGTGTAAGCCACCACTCATCACTGAATTTGTGTTATAGATTACCATTTATATTAACTCAACCTGTTCAGATGTAAGTGGTATTGTATTGTATTTTTGTATCAAAAAAAATTACCTTCAGATGTCCTTCTGCACTTAAATATTGCAGAAGGTGTAATCATTTCAGAAATATTAGTATATCTCTCTATGATGTTTTATATCTGCCTTTACAAAGTTTTCAGTCGGCTAGATTACGAGTCTTGCGTTAGCCTTAAAAGCAGCGTTGAGGGGTCCCAACGCTGCTTTTTAACGCCCGCTGGTATTACGAGTCAGGCAGGAGAGGGTCTACCGCTCACTTTTTTTCCTTGATTTTAGCTTACCGCAAATCCCCTTACGTCAATTGCGTATCCTATCTTTTTAATGGGATTATACGCCGGTATTATGATCACCTGAAAAAGTGAGCGGTAGACCCTCTCCTGGCAAGACTCCTACCGCATTTAAAAGTCAGTAGTTAAGAGTTTTATGGGCTAACGCCGGAACATAAAGCTCTTAACTAAAGTGCTAAAAAGTACACTAACACCCATAAACTACCTATTAACCCCTAAACCGAGCCCCCCCCCCCCACATCGCAAACACTTAACTAAAATGTTTAACCCCTTATCTGCCGACCGGATATTGCCGCCACTTTAATAAATTTATTAACCCCTAAACTGCCACACTCCCGCCTTGCAAACATTAGTTAAATTTTTATTAACCCCTAATCTGCAGTCCCTAACATCGCCGACACCTACCTACATTTATTAACCCCTAATCTTCCGCCCCCAACGTTGCTGCTACTATATTAAATTTATTAACCCCTAAAGTCTAACCCTAATCCTAACACCCCCTAACTTAAATATAATTTAAATAAAACTAAATAAATTTAATACTATTAAATAAATTAATCCTATTTAAAACTAAATACTTACCGATAAAATAAACCCTAAGCTAGCTACAATATAACTAATAGTTACATTGTAGCTAGCTTAAGATTTATTTTTATTTTACAGGCAACTTTGTGTTTATTTTAACTAGGTACAATAGTTATTAAATAATTATTAACTATTTAATAACTTCCTAGTTAAAATAAGTACAAATTTACCTGTAAAATAAAACCTAACCTAACACCTAACACTACACTATCATTAAATTAATTAAATAAATTACCTACAATTAACTACAATTAAATTAAATAAACTAATGTACAATAAAAAACAAACACTAAATTACAGAAAATAAAAAAAGAATTACAATTTTTTAAAACTAATTACACCTAATCTAATCCCCTTAATAAAATAAAAAAGCCCCCCAAAATAATAAAATTCCCTACCCTATACTAAATTACAAATAGCCCTTAAAAGGGCCTTTTGCGGGCATTTCCCCAAAGTAATCAGCTCTTTTACCTGTAAAAAAAATACAATACCCCTCCCAACATTAAAAGCCACCACCCACATACCCAACCCTACTCTAAAACCCACCCAATCCCCCCTTAAAAAACCTAACACTACCCCCTTGAAGATCACCCTACCTTGAGCCGTCTTCACCCAGCCGGGCACAAGTGGACGTCCAGAGGGGCAGAAGTCTTCATCCGATCCGGCCAGAAGAGGACATCCAGATCGGCAGAAGTCTTCATCCAGGCGGCATCTTCTATCTTCTTCCATCCGGAGCGGAGTGGGTCCATCTTGAAGACATCTGACGTGGAGCAACCTCTTCCATCCGACGGCGACTGAAGAATGAAGGTTCCTTTAAGTGACGTCATCCAAGATGGCGTCCCTTCAATTCCGATTGGCTGATAGAATCCTATCAGCCAATCGGAATTAAGGTAGGAAAAATCCTATTGGCTGATGCAATCAGCCAATAGGATTGAAGTTCAATCCTATTGGCTGATCCAATCAGCCAATAGGATTGAGCTCACATTCTATTGGCTGATTGGAACTTAGGTTAGGTAATTTAGGTTAGGATTTATTTTACAGGTAAATTTGTACTTATTTTAATTAGGAAGTTATTAAATAGTTAATAACTATTTAATAACTATTCTACCTAGTTAAAATAAATACAAAGTTGCCTGTAAAATAAAAATAAATCCTAAGATAGCTACAATGTAACTATTAGTTAAGTATTTAGTTTTAAATATGAATAATTTATTTAATTGTAGTAAATTTATTTAGATGTATTTAAATTATATTTAAGTTAGGGGGGTGTTAGGGTTAGGGTTAGACTTAGGTTTAGGGGTTAATAAATTTATTATAGTGGCAGCGACGTTGGCGGCGGCAGATTAGGGGTTAATAAATGTAATATAGTTGCGGCGACGTTGGGGGGGTGGATTAGGGGTTAATAACTATAATGTAGGGTTCAGCGATATTGGGGGCAGTAGATTAGGGGTTCATAAGTATAATGTAGGTGGTGGCGGTGTCCAGAGCGGCAGATTAGGGGTTAATAAGTGTAAGATTAGGGGTGTTTAGGCTTGGGGTTCATGTTAGGGTGTTAGGTGTAGACATAACTTTCATTTCCCCATAGGAAACAATGGAGCTACGTTAGGAGCTGAACGCTGCTTTTTTGCAGGTGTTAGTTTTTTTTTTTTGCCAGCTCAGCCCCATTGTTTCCTAAGGGGAAATTGTGCACCAGCACGTTTTGCCAGCTTACCGCTACCGTAAGCAGCGCTGGTATTACAGTGAGATGTGGAGCTAAATTTTGCTCAACGCTCACTTTTCTGAGGCTAACGCCATCAGGAAGAAAACTTGTTATACCAGCGTTGGCTTAAGTGAGCGGTAAGAAAAAAAGGCTCGTTAGCACCGCACAGCCTTACCGACAAAAACTCGTAATCTAGCCATATGTGTTTATACTTTTAACTTTAACTGTAACCTCATAATATCATTAAATAACAGTACCAATGCACCTTATGTGAGCAACATGGATATTCTTCTTATGGTTCTGTGTGATAGTTATTATTTAGACAATAATAAAGGATATTTCAATTATTACTATTATTAGTAATAGTAGAGATGTACAGGATTATTAGGAAAACCTCTTATTTATGATCTCAGTATAATCCAGAAATGAAAATATTTCAGTTACCTCCTATGCCATCATATTGTAGGGTAAAAAATCTTAGAGAAAATTTAGTGAGGGCTAATGTTGGCACTAACAAAATGTTTTCTATTAATTATTTGACAACACCAAATAAAGGGTGTTACGCATGTCTTCATTGTATACAATTTTACTCAAACCCAATTAAACATTAATGGTCTCTATACATGTCAAAATAGATTATGCAGTGTATTTACTTAAATGCCCATGTGGGCTTTGTTATATAGGCGAGACAACCAGGGTTGTCAGAGACAGGTTTAGTGAGCACAAGACATCTATTAGATCTAAAGATATGACTTTGCCAGTGTCTGCCCATTTTGTCCTGATGGGACATTCTGTCACTGTCAGCCAACTTAATTTTCAGGTTATTGACCATATACCACATTTTAGGAGGGTAAGGAATAGAGATCTTAGATTAAAACAAAAGTGAGTATGGTGGATTAAATTCATTAATACTCTACATCCTAATGTCTGAATATAGATTATGATTTGCATTTTTTTAAATAAAATTTATATTTCTTGTAGTATACTTTTTGTACCACTAGATGTCAGCTTATTATTATTTGTATTTTAAATGTATTTATCCATTGAGCACTCTAAGGGTTAAAATACTTAGTGAAAATCAGTGATTTGATTGGACTGAGCAAATTATTTAAACTGTGATTGTTCACCTGTATAGCTATACATGATTAAGGATCATGTAGGTCAGAAACGTCACAATTTTTTGAAGTCTTAGGTCCTCCAATAAAGCCTTTCACCTTTTGAATTGTCGATCTCCATTGTGGATTGCTGTCAGGCTACAAATATAAAGTTAACGATGGAACACAATTCACAGATCTTAATTTATTAATAATTGTTTTGTTTCACTATTGTAAAGGAATATCACTATGGCTTAATGATATTCTCACCTAATAGTGATAGTTTAGTGGTTTATTTTGCCACACCCCAGATTATGCAGTTAGGGTTAAGCAAATTTGAATAGGATTTGTAGAAATTGCTCTCAATATTAAGTTAGCTTTAGTTCTTAAGTTGCAGGTGTAGTAATGGTTCTATTAACTCTCAGAGTCTTATGCAGTGTAACACATGAATAGTTAACTAGTAACCAGGTTCTGTTAACAGTTATACATATGCTCATGCAGTATTGCTATTTTATTTGCAGAGATTACTTGTACCTTGTCTTGTGTTGCACTTGTAGTGTGGCAGAGCTGTAATGAATGCACAGCCTGTTCTGTGGAAGTTCCAGTTTCACTGTGGAAGCTGTGTTGTTTATTAATCTGCAGTCAGGATGTTTCAATAAGGGTTAAAGCCAGATTTTCAGTGACAAGTTCTGTGGTAACTCTCCTTTAAATACAAACTACACAGTGAAAGTTCTCCAAGTAACAAAGCATTAGAACACATAGAATAATACTTGCAGTTTGGTTCAGGCAGTTCATTCAATTGATTGCATGTCAGCTCCTAAGTTAATGAACACTGTAGTTTTTTGGATGAATTCCAGTTAAAGTTGAACAAAGTATCAAAAAGTTCCTGTGAGGAAAAAAGTTCAGAAAACAAGTTATTCAAAGTAGATAGGCTCAGGTAAATAGGGTAGCCTTGTACTCCAAATTACTAAGCAAAGAGAATTGATTTGGGGTGGTTTTTAAAGGCAAGCTGCAAGTTTGTTGCTTGAAGGATTCCGCTAGGTCCTAGAAGGAGCTAGGTTCCTGACATGGCCCCCGACTCAGGGCAATGGTCCCACAGTTGCCGGTCTGGGACGATTTGGATTTCTGCGATGGAAGAGAGTGACCAGCCGTTGAGCTCTAAGATTGGTTGCAGGTTCCCATGTGTCGTCATCACCTGAATAATTTTTCCAGCGTACCAGATATTGTAATTCACCTCTATGGAACCTGGAATCCAGCAGGGAATGCACTTCATATTCGTCTGGATCCAGTGCCTGAGGAGGTGGTGGAAGAATGAGTTGAGAGTGACGAGTGGCTCTGTATGGTTTCAATAGTGACACATGAAATGTGGGATGGACCTTAATACTATCAGGTAATTTAAGAGTCATTGCGTTTTCATTGACAATTCTAACTATAGAGAATGGTCCTATGAACAGACCTGAGAGTTTCTTACTCGGTATCTGTAATTTCATGTTTTTGGTGGATAGCCAAACGAGATCACCTATGGCGTATATAGGTGGTGGTCTTCTCTTGAGGTCGTAATAATGCTTTTGAGTGAGCTGAGCATTTTTTATGTTCTCCTCAATGAAGCGGAAATTGTCTTGTAAGGAATCATGTAGATCATCGATTAAGGGTGAATTTAAGGTGTCTGTTGCAATGAAAGATATTGTTGGATGGTAGGCATAATTTGCATAAAATGGTGTAGATTTTGTAGATGAGTTTACAGCATTGTTATAGGCAAATTCAGCCATGGAGAGCAAGTTCATCCAATGTTCTTGATGGTATGAACAATAGCACCGAAGATATTGTTCCAGCCATTGATTCAGTCTCTCTGATTGACCATTGGTCTGAGGGTGAAATGATGCCGAGAAACGATGATCGATCTGTGTTAAGTCACAAAGTTTTGTCCAGAAATGTGAGGTGAATTGTGTTCCTCTATCGGTGGTTATTATCTTTGGTAACCCATGTAGCTTGAGTATGTTATCTATGAATAAATGTGCTGTCTCAGAGGATGTGGGTACTTTGTGATACGGCACAAAATGGGCCATCTTAGTAAATATATCTATGACCACTAGGATTGCTGTCTGTTTATTTGATTCAGGTAAATCCACCATGAAATCCATCGATAGATGGTACCAGGGTCTCTTCGGTACTGGTAATGGAGTTAATAATCCATACGGAGCTCTTCTCTCGGATTTCGAAGTGGCACAAATGGCACAAGTTAAGATATAGTCTCGGATGGATTCTTTCATTTTTGGCCACCAACAATCCCGTGAAAGCTGTTCCAAGGTTCGGTAAATTCCTGGGTGTCCGGCTAATGGAGAGTCATGGTATAACTTGAGCAAATTTATTCGCAATGCTTTGGGAATGTATAATTTCCCTTCATGGTAGTACAGGTCATCAATCTTATGTACAGAAGAGTGAGGTAGCTCCGGCTCCTTGAGACAATGACGTTTGATTTCGGTTATCACATCGGTGGTTAGACCTACAAAACATTCGGTAGGTAAGATAGTGGTATTTTGGGTTGTAGTTTTAGGTTTCTCAGGTAGGCGAGACAGAGCATCTGCTTTACCATTCCTGGAGGCAGGTCTATATACAATATTGAAGTTGAAGCGCGAGAAGAATAAACTCCAACGGACCTGTCTTGCTGAAAGAGTTTTGTTGTTTTCTAAATAAAGTAGGTACCTGTGATCAGTGAAAATGGTAATAGGAAACTTGGTACCTTCGAGAAGATGCCTCCAGTGTTCCAGTGATCTTTTTATTGCGAGGAGTTCTTTATCTCCTATGGAATAATTTCTTTCAGCTGTTGACATCATCTGTGAGAAGTAAGAAACTGGATGGATGGGATCGTTTGGTGTTTCCTGTTGAGAGAGAACTGAGCCTAAGGCAAAATCAGAGGAATCAACTTCCAACACATAGTGGTGTTCGGGGTTCGGAAATCTTAGAATGGGTGCTGATGTAAAACTATACTTTAAATATTCAAAAGCTGAATTAGCGTCTGGATCCCAGTTATAAGATGAGTTAATGCTGGTTAATTTCGTCAGTGGTTTTGCTATCTTAGAAAAGTTTCTAATGAATTTCCTATAGTAGTTTGCAAAACCTAGGAATTTTTGGAGTTCCTTTCTGGACTTGGGTATTAACCAATTTTTTACAGCGTCTACTTTTTGTTTTTGCATAGTGATACCTGTTGGTGAGATATCATATCCAAGGAATGACACATGCTTGGTATGGAATATGCATTTCTCCAACTTAGCATACAGTTTATGCTCTCGGAGCCTAGACAGTACCCATCGCACGTGAGTTTTGTGTTCTGTTTCATTTTTAGAATAAATCAAAATATCGTTTAGGTATATCACAAGACAGATGTCTAAGAGATCTCTGAACACATTGTTTATGAAGTGTTGAAAGGTGGCGGGTGCGTTGCACAGTCCAAACGGCATGACAAGGTACTCATAAAGGCCATACCGTGTCCTGAATGTGGTCAACCATTCGTGTCCTTCTTTTATCCTCACTAAGTTATAGGCTCCCCTTAAATCGAGTTTCGTGTATATAGTTGACTCAGATAACTTTGATTAGTTCTGGGATTAATGGGAGTGGGTAACGATTTTTTATTGTGCGTTTGTTGAGTTCTCTGTAATCGATTATGGGATGTAATGATGAATCCTTATTCCGCACAAAAAAAATTCCGGCACCTGCTGGTGATGTTGATGCTCTGATAAATCCTTTCCGTAAATTTTCTTCGAGATACTCCTTTAAATGATCCAATTTTGGCTTGTAGAGAGGGTACAAGTGTCCATAAGGGATGGAAGAACCAGGTTGAAGTCGTATGCACGATGAGGAGGCAAGTTCTCAGCTTCTACTTTACTGAATACATCCTTGAAATCTGCATAAGGTGAAGGAATTTGCAACTCAAGTTTTTCTGTAGGTATTTCGGTCTGGAGTAGAACATGTTTGTGGAAACATGTTGTTTTACAATAGACTGAATCAAATTTTATGGAAGATAGTGACCAGTGGATAACTGGATTATGTAATTTGAGCCAATTAATACCCAAAACCACTGGGAAATGTGGTGACGAGACAACATCAAATGAGAGGTGTTCTGTGTGTCCTGCTGTAGTAACTGTTAACGGTGTGGTATGGTGTGTGATAGGGCCAGTTGTAGGTTCTGAACCGTCAATCATATGAAAAGAAAATGGAGTATGCTTTTTTATAAGGGGTATTTTATTTTGCTTTACAACATTATAATCAATAAAGCAGCCATAAGCTCCCAAGTCTATGATGGCTTCAGTAGTCAGCTGATCTTGGTCCCACTGTATGGAGAGAGTTAACATGCAATAAGTTTTAGTTTTAGTGGTGTTTAATAAAGAACTTGTAACTTTGAACTTACATTTCTTGTTTTTCTGTAAAATGGAACACTCCTGGACTGAATGTGTAGGATTGGCGCAATACATGCACAGATTATTACTCTTCCTGCGGTATCTTTCTTCTGTTGTTAAAGGACCACGGGCTAGTCCGATCTCCATGGGAACAGCTGTTTGTTTACTATGTTGGGTTGGTTGAGGTGGGGAATAGATAGAAGGTTTTGGTCGGACATCTGCAGAAAACCTTTCTGCCTTCCTTTCTCGCAGTCTGCGATCCAATTGTTTTGCAGCATTCATCATTCCTTCTAGGGTTTTTGGGAGTTCTATCCTGGCGATTTCATCTTTCAAGCTCTCCAAGAGGCCTAAACGGAACTGGTTTCGAAGTGCAATCTGACTCCATTCCGAATCAGCTGCGTATAATTTGAATTCCGTGATGTACTCCTCCACGGTCTCTTGGCTTGCTTAAGGTTCCTCATGGAGGCTTCAGCGGACATTTGTACATCAGTGTCGTGAAAAAGATCATCCATACATGTGAAAAAATCAGAAAGGGATCCTAGCACTGGGTCATTATGTTCGCATAGATTGTCAGCCCAGATTCTTGGCTCACCCCTCAGGAATGAAATAGTACTGAATACCTTGATTCTCTCTGTGGGATAACTGCGAGGTCGTAGATTATAAAGTAAATGACATGAATTCTTAAACTGCCTATACTGCTTCCTGTTTCCAGAAAAGAGCTCTGGTAGTGAAACTGAAGGTTCAGGTGTTTGCTGAGGTGGTGCAGTATGAGTAGTAAGTGAGTCTCTTATAATTCCCCTTAAAGACTGATTTTCAGTTTGTAAATCATGAACTGCCTGAGCAAGCTGATCAACCTTTTGGGAGAGGTTGTAAACTATCTGTGGTAGATCTGGTGGCTCCATTTTTAGGGCTTAGTAATATGTCAGGCTACAAATATAAAGTTAACGATGGAACACAATTCACAGATCTTAATTTATTAATAATTGTTTTGTTTCACTATTGTAAAGGAATATCACTGTGGCTTAGTGATATTCTCACCTAATAGTGATAGTTTAGTGGTTTATTTTGCCACACCCCAGATTATGCAGTTAGGGTTAAGCAAATTTGAATAGGATTTGTAGAAATTGCTCTCAATATTAAGTTAGCTTTAGTTCTTAAGTTGCAGGTGTAGTAATGATTCTATTAACTCTCAGAGTCTTATGCAGTGTAACACATAAATAGTTAACTAGTAACCAGGTTCTGTTAACAGTTATACATATGCTCATGCAGTATTGCTATTTTATTTGCAGAGATTACTTGTACCTTGTCTTGTGTTGCACTTGTAGTGTGGCAGAGCTGTAATGAATGCACAGCCTGTTCTGTGGAAGTTCCAGTTTCACTGTGGAAGCTGTGTTGTTTATTAATCTGCAGTCAGGATGTTTCAATAAGGGTTAAAGCCAGATTATCAGTGACAAGTTCTGTGGTAACTCTCCTTTAAATACAAACTACACAGTGAAAGTTCTCCAAGTAACAAAGCATTAGAACACATAGAATAATACTTGCAGTTTGGTTCAGGCAGTTCATTCAATTGATTGCATGTCAGCTCCTAAGTTAATGAACACTGCAGTTGTTTGGATGAATTCCAGTTAAAGTTGAACAAAGTATCAAAAAGTTCCTGTGAGGAAAAAAGTTCAGAAAACAAGTTATTCAAAGAAGATAGGCTCAGGTAAATAGGGTAGCCTTGTACTCCAAATTACTAAGCAAAGAGAATTGATTTGGGGTGGTTTTTAAAGGCAAGCTGCAAGTTTGTTGCTTGAAGGATTCCGCTGGGTCCTAGAAGGAGCTAGGTTCCTGACAATTGCAATTAAAGTGTAGCAGGTAAAAGTTGTTGCGAGTGGGAAGGTGGAGTGTCTAAGACGTGGCGATCGGACCAGAGGAAGATGGGTAAGTTACAGTGAGATTCTCCCCGCTTGTATAAGACTGTTCCATCTCGACAAGGAACGTTTTTTTAATCTAGTGAAGTGGATATTTGTATGCCCATGAAAGCATACATATTGCTGTGGGATTGCATATGACAGACTGAAAGGGTTAAAATGTATCCACCAGCTGATTGATGGTCAATCTAAAGTTATTAAGACATTTGAAAATCTGTCTTTAGAATATTCTATGAGTAGAAAGAATTGTTTTTGCATACCTACAATTAAGACATTATATAACGTATAATAAATGTATAGAAAAAAATATATGGCTTTTAGAAACTTTGGACTCCTCTATGAAAATCTTTCAAACAGGCCTACATTATTATTATAATTATTATTTATTTGTATAGTGCCACCAAATTCCGTACATTCTCTTGCCCCTATATATAGAATACTTTCTTCCACTCCAGCCAACTTGAATTTACTGAATCTCTATAAAAAATGGATAGTAAATTGTAAAAGCCTTCGGTTTGAGGATTTTAGGGGGAGCTTTGCTATCATTTCTAAATATACTTGGTCTTGCTCCCTGAGAGAATCACAAATGAGACTTCTTAAAAGATCCTATATTACTCAAAATATTACGTCTAAATGGTCCCCCCATTAGTTTAATGCCTGCACTAGATGTTGTGCACCTAGTGCAGATCTTGTCCATATTTGTTGGTCCTGTCCTAAGCTACAGAAGTTCTGGAATAGAGTTAGCTTTTGACTTAATAAATTTCTTACCATAAAGGTAAAACTTAGCGCTGCTCACATATTTTTTTTTTAGTTAAAGACTCTGTCTAACAAAATAAACATTTAATCAACACCGCGATATTGGTAGCCAGACAATCAATTCTCAGATAGTGGAAAAGTAAGAGTTATCCAGCATTATCAGGCTTAATTCAAAATATGATGCATCAACTGATCATGCATCAATATGATCCCTTGATCTTCTCAGAAAGCAAACTGAAAGCCTTTTTGGCTAAGTGGAACAAAGTGATTTTGTCACTGCCTGTGGAAACCCAGCTGCAGATCATCTCTCCGTTTCGTAACTCAGCCTTTTTCTTACAGTTAATGCAATCAGAAAGTTTTGCTTCATTTTGGAGACAAATTTAGGATACCCTTTTTTTTTTCTCCTCTCTTTCTTCCCCTCCCTCCCTTCTGTCCCCTTGATTTTTAGGTTAAGGTAAAAAAAAAATAACAGAGGAACTCAAAATGTTTAGGGATGAAAAATACGGATAGTCGGTTTACACGCATATTAATTTATTTATGATTTAGGTGTTTTGATATTGCTTTGTATTTTAAGTGTTTAACTCCTGAGATTTATAATTTATAATAGGATGAACATGTGGTATTAGGACATAACTATGAATGTATATGTTTTTTTCATATTTTATTGTGTGCCATTGTTTTCTTCATGGTTATGTACTATTACAACTCCTCTGTAAAGCAAAAAAAAAAAAAAAAAAAAATACAAAAAATGACAACAGACTGAATGGACACTCTTTTATGTAGTTGGATACTTTTTAATGTTGAGTGAGTGAAACCAACAATGGATTTTGTATAGAAATAATTTTTAACAACATAATAATAAACTAGAGTTAGATAGTGATGTATTAGACATGTGGGGTACTACTGTAAAAATGTATAATAATGCTAGAGAGCTTTATTATATTATACAGTTATATAATATACACCGGCCCTATCTAACAATATTGTAGTTTGGTGTAAAATACTGTGCAACTTCATAATGCTTTATAGATATATGACTGTGCATTAATGTTTAATATTAATCTCTTGATCAGTATTACTGTGTTCCATGGAACCCAGGTTTTTATATATGTCAATCAATTTGTAGACTCAATAATTTTTTGCAGTCTTGCAAGAAAAATAATTTGCACCGTAGGCGCATTCCTGTTTTAGATTCCTGGGTAGACATTTTATGGTGTTAAAAAAGCAATGTTGTGGTTTTTCTGTTTAAAAGCTGGATATTCATTTTGGAAAAGGAAATGCCATTGTAATTAGCAGCTGCTAATAAATTAAGTAAATTATGTTGAATGCATTTTTTATGATCATCTCTAATAGAAAAGTGCTGTAGTACCAGGGCCCTACATGCAAGACAAAACATGTCGATTAGACATTTGCAAATCCATTTTGAGCTACAAAGCAAAGCACTTTAATGTAAATTATTCATCTGGAATCAAAAATGAACATAGTCAAAATCTTTAAAAAAAAAAGGAATTAGTTAAAAGTTGATACCAAAGGAGAACTGACCAATTATTTAATTTAAAAGGAAATTCAGCTACATTTTTTGTTTTTTTGTAAAATAATCTCCACTGTGTATTAGAGATGGGTTTAGACTGCACTAGGAATGATTGTGTACACTGTCCAATCACAAAGGAGGAATGAGTGGTGTCCAGGAAAGGTTAGGGGTCTTTGTTTCTCTTTGTGGAGCTCTGGGTAATTAGAGGAAAAGCTTTTTTCATAAAATGTCAGGATCTGCAGGTTGTGGTCAGTAGCTCCTGGCACGTGACCTGCACTAATGTTCATTAACCATTAATGCCTCAGTGCATCACACAACATTATTTATGAGTTTAAAATGTTCTCTTATCATTAGGCTCACAGATCTAAAATATTAATACCCAGGCAGTAAAAGGCTCCTGCACACAACAGAGCTCCTGTAACTCAAGAGAAGCTCTGTGAAACCTCAGCCTACATTTCTTGTTAACTACACAAATACTTTATAGAGGTATGCAACACTGACACACACGCAGTGAAAAAAGTCACAGAAAACCCCCCAACTACCAATATATTATTATTATTATTTATTTGTATAGCGCCACAATGACAAGGATTTGTGCCAAGATACAAAAACATAACCGACTAAACGAATCTAGTACAGGAGAAAGAGGGCCCTGCTCTGCAGATCTTACAGTGTACAGGTTGAGGGCGCAGTGAGAGACATAAGGTTTGGGGTAGCTTGTCACGTGTAGTTGCAGCAGTGAATCAAAGCAGTTCAACATTTATTTTGGGTAGGATGAAAAACAGAGCAGAAAAGGTAAGTCTCTCTGAATAGTTGGGTTTTCAAAGAATACCTGAAGCTATACCTTAGAATGTAAGCCTATGAGCCCAGCTGTTTGTAGATTGCCTTCATAAGAGCTGACTACAATAGTGCAACTCTCGGCAGGGCCCTCTACCCATTTGATCCCTATAAATGTTATTTTGTATACCGCCTATGTTTATAGCGCTGCGCAATCTGTTGGCGCTCTACAAATACCTGATAATAATAATAATAAAATAATACAAGGTTGGAGACAGTTTCATGAAGCGTGGTAAAGAGTTCCACAGCACAGGAGAAGCACGTAAGTATACGGAAACAAAACTGTCACACAGACAATGCACATATGCAGCTGAACCAAGACATATATATTTATGTGTGTGTATATATATAATTATATATATATATATATATATATATATATATAAAATTATATATATATATATATATATACAGGGCAATTTTTGTGGGCTTACTCACCGGTACTGAGTACCACCACCTCACATCATGTAACAGTTAATATTTGTAATCGTCATGCAAAATGTATAAAGCATTGTAAATAACTCTGTCCCTTTGCTTTTCTCAAAGTTACTGAGCATAACATATCAATTAATGTTCAATAAGTACCAGCAACTTTTTTTCTTAATTTTTTTAACAAAAAAAAATCACTGTACATATATACAACACACAGAAAGTCTAGCACTCTCCTGCAAGCACACACTGATATTTAAAACAAAAAATGGAAGAGTTTAGCGTTTGGTGCTAAATAGTTTAAGCCTAGTACTATGTCAAGGTTTCTTCCCACCTGGGTACCTAAGTTGCAGCCATTTTTTGCTTTTAAATATCACTGTGCGCTTGCTGGAAAGTGCCAGACAGTGGGGTAGATTTCTGAAAGTGCGAGAGGACATGATACGATGTAGCGTATCATGTCCGCTTCACATTGATAAATGCCGACAGCATACGCTGTCAGCATTTATCATTGAACCAGCACTTCTTGTGAACTGCTGGTGCAATGCCGCCCCCTGCAGATTTGTGGCAAATCGGCCGCTAGCAGGGGGTGTCAATCAACCCGATCGTATTTGATCGGGTTGATTTCTGTCTGTTGCCGTATGGAGCAGCAGTCTTCATAAATCTGCCCCTTTATGTGTGTTGTGTTAATCATTTTGTTTTGTAATCTCCCTTTGGGCTTTGCACCCATGCTGGTCGGGGTTAACTGCCTTAGTTGATGGAAACTGTACAGCTGTTTGTATGTATTAAGGGCTGTGGGTTTTACAGTGATTTAGGATGTGTGCCCAGTCCAATCTGAGAGTGCCCTCCATTTCTGTGTTTTATATATATATAACATTTACAGCCAAGATTATTTATTTATGCCCCCCACAACTGCAGAAGCATGGTAGCTAAAGGGACATGAAACCCAAAAAATTTCTTTCACAATTCATATAGAGCATACAAATTTTAAAAACTTTTCTATTTACTTCTATTATAATTTGCTTAATTCTCTTGGTATCCTTCTTTGTTGAAGAAGCAGCAATGCATTACTGGGAGGAGCTATCTGAACACATTGGTCAGCCAATTACAAGAGGCATATATGTGCAGCAACCAATCAGCAGCTCCTTAGTCTACCTAGGTATTATTTTCGACAATGAATATCAAGAGAACAAAACAAATTAGATAATAGAAGTAAATGAGAAAGTTGTTTAAAATCACACGCCCTGTCTGAATCATGAAAGAAAGAAAAAAAATTGGGTTTCCTCTGCCTATAACCCCTTAGTGACTATAGCATTGTTCAATTTTCTTACTATAAGGACCAGGGCTATTTTTACATTTCTTCAGTGTTTGTGTTTAGCTGTAATTTTCCTCTTACTCATTTACTGTACCCACACACATTATATACAGTTTTCTCGCCATTAAATGGACTTTCTGGAGATACCTTTATTTTCATCATATCTTATAATTTACTATAAAAAATTTATAAAATATGATGAAAAAATGAAAAAAACCCCACACTTTTTCTAACTTTGACCCCCAAAATCTGTTACACATCTACAGCCACCAAAAAACACCCATGCTAAATAGTTTCTAAATTTTGTCCTGAGTTTAGAAATACTTACGCCTAGATTACGAGTTTTTGTCGGTAAGGCTGTGCGGGGCTAATGAGCCTTTTTTTCTTACTTCTCACTTAAGCCAACGCTGGTATTACAAGTTTTCTTCAAGCCGGCGTTAGCCTCAGAAAAGTGAGTGTTGATCAAAATTTAGCTCCACATCTCACTGTAATACCAGCGTTGCTTACGGTAACGGTAAGCTGGCAAAACGTGCTCGTGCACGATTTCCCCATAGGAAAAAATGGGTCTGAGCTAGCTGAAAAAAAACCTAACACCTGCAAAAGAGCAGCGTTCAGCTCCTAAACCAGCCCCATTGTTTCCTATGGGGAAATTAATTTTATGTCTGCACCTAACACCCTAACATGAACCCCGAGTCTAAACACCCCTAATTTTACACTTATTAACCCCTAATCTGCCGCCCCCAACATCGCTGACACCTACATGATATTATTAACCCCTAATCTGCCGCTCTGGACACCGCTGCCACCTACATTATACTTATGAACCCCTAATCTACTGCTCCCAACATCGTCAACACCTATATTATAGTTATTAACCCCTAATCTGCCCCCCCAACGTCATTGCAACTGTATTAAATTTATTAACCCCTAATCTGCCGCCGCAAACGTTGCCGCCACTATAATAAATTTAATAACCCCTAAACCTAAGTCTAACCCTAACCCTAACACCCCCCTAACTTAAATATAATTTAAATACATCTAAATAAATTTACTACAATTAAATAAATTATTCCTATTTAAAACTAAATACTTACCTATAAAATAAACCCTAAGCTAGCTACAATATAACTAATAATTACATTGTAGCTAGCTTAGGATTTATATTTACTTTACAGGAAACTTTGTATTTATTTTAACTAGGTACAATAGTTATTAAATAGTTATTAACTATTTAATAACTTCCTAGTTAAAATAAATACAAATTTACCTTAAAATAAACCCTAACCTAAGTTACAATTATACCTAACACTACACTATAATTAAACTAATTACCTAAACTACCTACAATTAATTACAATTAAATTAAATAAACTAAATTACGGAAAAAAAAAACACTAAATTACAGAACATAAAAAAAGAATTACAAGAATTTTAAACTAATTACACCTAATCTAACCCCCTTAATAAAATAAAAAAGCCCCCCAAAATAATAAAATTCCCTACCCTATACTAAATTACAAATAGCCCTTAAAAGGGCCTTTTGCGGGGCATTGCCCAAAAGTAATCAGCTCTTTCACCTGTAAAAAAAAATACAATACCTCCCCAACATTAAAACCCACCACCCACACACCCAACCCTACTCTAAAACCCACCCAATCCCCCCTTAAAAAAATATAACACTACCCCCTTGAAGATCACCCTAACTTGAGACGTCTTCACCCAGCCAGGCACAAGTGGTCCTCCAGAGGGTCCGAAGTCTTCATCCTATCCGGCCAGAAGAGGACATCCAGACCGGTAGAAGGCTTCATCCAGGCGGCATCTTCTATTTTCATCCTTCAGGAGCGGGTCCATCTTCAAGACATCCGACGCAGAGCATCCTCTTCATCCAACGGCCGACGACTGAATGACTGGTCCTTTAAGTGACGTCATCCAAGATGGCGTCCCTTCAATTCCAATTGGCTGATAGGATCCTATCAGCCAATCGGAATTAAGGTAGGAAAAATCCTATTGGCTGATGCAATCAGCCAATAAGATTGAAGTTCAATCTGATTGGCTGATCCAATCAGCCAATAGGATTGAGCTCGTATTCTGTAGGCTGTTCCAATCAGCCAATAGAATGTGAGGTCAATCCTATTGGCTAATTGCAAAAGAGAGGGGGAGAGAGCAAAAGAGAGGGGGGAGAGAGAAAGAGAGCAAAAGAGAGGGAGAGAGAGAGCAAAAGAGAGGGGGGAGAGAGAGCAAAAGAGAGGGGGGAGAGAGAGCAAAAGAGAGCACAAAAGAGAGGGGAGAGAGAGCAAAGGAGAGGGGGGAGAGAGAGCAAAGGAGAGAGGGGAGAGAGAGCAAAGGGGAGGGGGAGAAAGGGCAAAAAAGAGAGGGGAGAGAGGGCAAAAAAGAGAGGGGAGAGAGGGCAAAAAAGAGGGGAGAGAGAGCAAATGAGAGGGGGAGAGAGCAAAAGAGAGGGGGAGAGAGCAAAAGAGAGGGGGAGAGAGCAAAAGAGGGGGGAGAGGGAGCAAAAGAGGGGGGAGAGAGCAAAAGAGAGGGGGAGAGAGCAAAAGAGAGGGGGGAGAGAGAGATAGCAAAAGAAAGGGGGGGGAGAGAGAAAGAGAGCAAAGGAGAGGGGGGAGGGAGAGCAAAAGAGAGGGGGGAGAGAGAGCAAAGGAGAGGGGCAGAGAGAGCAAATGAGAGGGGGGAGAGAGAGCAAAGGAGAGAGGGGAGAGCAAAAGATAGGGGGGAGAGAGAGCAAAAGAGGGGGAGAGAGGGCCTGCTATAGGCTCTTAATAATTTAAGAGCCTATAGCAGGCTTGAAACGTTGTATGTTTTCCTGAGGACCCCATGTAAGAAAATAAAGGTCTGTTTTAAATTTCTTGGAGGCTGGAATACCTTTTGTTGTTTGGACTGTATCTTTGGATTTGGCAGGTCCTATATTCCGCGCCCCACAAGCCTGAATAGCAGTGTGCTGTTTTCCAAACCTCTTCTGTTACCATTCACTAGTTCCCCCCATGTGGTTCTGGGATGTTTGCTCACCGTTCTTGTGATCATTTTGACCCCACGGGGTGAGATCTTGCGTGGAGCCCCAGATCGAGGGAGATTATCAGTGGTCTTGTATGTCTTCCATTTTCTAATTATTGCCCCCACAGTTGATTTCTTCACACCAAGCTGCTTGCCTATTGCAGATTCAGTCTTCCCAGCCTGGTGCAGGTCTACAATTTTGTTTCTGGTATCCTTCGACAGCTCTTTGGTCTTCACCATAGTGGAATTTGGAGTGTGACTGTTTGAGGTTGTGGACAGGTGTCTTTTATACTGATAAGTTCAAACAGGTGCCATTAATACAGGTAATGAGTAGAGGACAGAGGAGCCTCTTAAAGAAGAAGATACAGGTCTGTGAGAGCCAGAAATCTTGCTTGTTTGTAGGTGACCAAATACTTATTTTCCACCATAATATGCAAATAAATTCTTTCCAAATCAGACAATGTGATTGTCTGGATTTGTTTCCACATTTTGTCTCTCATAGTTGAGGTATACCTATGATGAAAATTACAGGCCTCTTTCATCTTCTTAAGTGGGAGAACTTGCACAATTGGTGGCTGACTAAATACTTTTTTTGCCCCACTGTATAAATATCTATTTAAAAATACTTAGAACACATTTCCATATGTGAAGAACATTGGAATGTGAAAAAGTTACAGTACATACACAGTTAAACACTTCATTAAATATGAATTTTGCATAAATATGTTTTTACGGGTCTTCAACTACTTGACAGCAAAGGGCTCCAATTCACATTTATATGTCTATATATGTATACATATGTATTTATGTGCTTATATGTGTATATATGTCTGTAAATACATAAATAAAGTACACATATAAATACATATGTACACATATATAAACATATATACATACATATACACATTTATGCACGTATATGTATGTATCTCTATGTTAAAGCCCTGTGCCTGCTTTTTTTTTTAAAGGGACAGTCAACACCAGAATATTTGTTGTTTAAAAAGAAAGATAATCCCTTTTTTTACCCATTCTCCAGTTTTGCATAGCCAACATTGTTATAGAAATACACTTTTTACCTCTGTAATTACCTTGTATCTAAGCCTCTGCAAACTGCCCCCTTATTTCAGTTCTTTTGACAGACTTGCATTTTAGCCAATCAGTGCTCACTCCAGGGTAACTTCACGTGGATGAGCTCAATGTTATCTATATGAAACACATGAACTAATGCCCTCTAGTTGTCAAAATGCATTCAGATTAGAGGCAGTCTTCAAAGTCTAAAAAATTAGCATATGAACCTCCTAGAATTAGCTTTCAACTAAGAATATGAAGAGAACAAAGCAAAATTGGTGATAAAAGTAAACTGGAAAATTGTTTAAATTTGCATTCCCAATTTAAATCATGAAAGTTTTTTTTGGACTTAACTGTCCCTTTATGTCCTCATCTTTGAGCCCTTATAACTTTTTAATGCAATATTTAAAAAAAAAATTTTTTATTAGACAGTGTTATTATGTACTGTACTTTTCAATGTATTTTGTGCAACTTTTTATTTGAGCATAAAAGTTAACCAGAGCTCTGATTACTTTCAAAAGAGACTGAAGAGATGAAGGGGACTGGCATCTGGCTGTATCAACTAACCGGCTCACTGTAGGGTTGGTTGTACAACTACCACCTGATAAACAGCTCAATTAAAAAGAATCCTCCATGTGAGTACAGTTGTATCTTCCTCCAGTACATGTCTATACCTGTGCTTTTTAAAAAGAAATGCAACAAATAACTGTCACATATCGGATATGTATTGCACTTAAATAAAAAAACTCAGTAAAAACTTGTAAATTAGCTTAGAAACATACAAATACACAGAAACCACATGCAAAGTTGTAATTTGTCAAATAATTAAGTTTTTTTTAGGAAAATAATGTTTAAATTATGTCAATGGGAAATTGCTCCCTTTTATGGAACTGTTGTTGCTGGGTGACAATAAAAACCAGTGCCATAAAACACAGGTACATTTTGTGCAACTGCCACTGTTCTGGATACATTGCTTTCAATTAAGCAGATGGAAATGTTTTATAGGATGAATAAGGGTAACAGTGAGACCAAAACAAGTCTGCTTGTTTTTTGTTTTACAGAGATTTCACACTACACACCTGACAGAGGAGTGAAAAATGCAAACCCAGATTGTTTCCTGTAACGGTCTACATGTGTGACAAAGTGTGACTTATGTGAGAACCTTTGCATGTTACTTATAGAGTTTCATGTGATGTTGAATAGGATGTGTTATTTTACATGGATTTTAAGCTAATTTTTACTTGCAGCTTGATTTTGAATAGGACTCATAGTTGTCAAGTATTGTGGCCTCCACTTACACCTTGCCTCTGAGGCAAAACCTCTCAGCAGGGCAACTCCTCAATGTGTCCCAATGGCTCAATCCATTTGATCACTCATGCCACCTTTATTTTTTAGATGGGGAGGCTGGATTGGCTGGCAGACTGCTTTTTTGTTTCTGTCATCTGTGAATGAAAAGGGGATAGAGGAAGCAGAACTATGGAGTAAGAGGAGAGCCAAGTTGCAAAAATTGTTTTTATAGAGTAGCTTGAGATTTTTGGAATCTACTGCAAAAGCAGCATGGGCTTTACTCCTTGGTTTGAGGTTGTTCTTAAAGGAGAATCTGGACAGTGTGAACACACCCTTGGTCTAAGGTCTCATTTTCTAGGCATGCTGCTTTTTGAAGGGGAGGCTGGCCACTTGACACTTGCATCTGGTCAGGCCACTTGTATTTGCCTAGTCACCAATTTTAGAAGTACAGATCATGAGACCTTATATAGAGTGGTCTGAAGCCCCATGTTCTGAAGTCATTTTGTTTTATTTAAATTGTTCTTAGATTACAGAAAGGAAAACAGAACAAAGAAAATTATACATCACTTACTTATATACTGCATGTACATACATTTGGAATACACATAAACACAATTGAAACATAAAATGTAGCCATTGTTAAAGCCAGAACTCACAATCTAATGCATATGTACATTTAATCACCATGATCAACTCATCTGTAGCTCAACATCTGAAGATGTTACTTTGAGTGTCTACCTATCTGCACTTGGAAACCTCCACACCCTCCTTGTGAAAGCAAGGTAAGAATAAATGAAAATCATTTAAATCAATTAGTAATTAAGGGTAACTATAGGATAATTTCTCCACATGGATACACATTGAGCTAAATCATTTGTAGTACTTCTGTAAGCACAATCACACCAACGGATCCATAGACAGTGAACTTTCACTGAGCGATTATTGAAACCAAATTTAGAAAGGTTGTACATAAATTCAACCCACCCACTATATAGTCCACCTGAAAGTTGTAGTTCAATCCACATATATAGAATGTGACCCCATAAATAAAACATAACTTTTATTAGTAAAATAAAAGTATATAAAAATGAAAGCAATACAGAGTTAAAATTTTAAAATTAAACAAAGACCCTGTAACAGAGCTCACCATCTATCAGTATTACAATCAAAATCCCAAGGCAGACATACAAAAAAGGCAATTATCCCCACTATTGCTGGAGACATGTGTTATACTGCACATGCAAATCTAGAAGATTACAAGTGCACATGCAAATCTATTAGATTACAAGTGCACATGCGTTGTTGTGCTGACGATCCCGTCATGAGTATTAAAATTACATGGGTGCAACTTCTTCACTATTGGATGGAGCATGTTACATTATTTTAAATAAACACTGCCTACTTATGGGCGGTCGATCAGCTCATGTTCTGAAAGTCATTTATAAGGTGTTTAGGGCATCCTTTACAGGAAAAGTATGTTTATTTTATTCTATATATGTTTTACATTCTAATACTGTCTTTTAATTCAGTACCATTGGGCCAAGTTTTCTCACCCTTTAAATTATGGGGAAAAAACATATCCAAAGTAAACTATAAACCTAGTAAACTAAAAACCTATAAACAAAAACAGTTGAAATCACAAAAACAAAGTCAGAATGTGAAGGGTTCCCTATATTTCTATTGTGAAATGAGTCTCACAGCCTTGGAGAGTGCTCTGAACAGGGTATTCCTTTGGGGTATATGAAGTCTCTTTGCAATATCTGAATGATCTAACACCTCTAGGTTTTTGGATTTCCTCTCCCTGAATGGCTGGCAAGTTTGTTTTATAATATGCACTGGATTTGTGAAAGTGAAACAAGACGTGTTTATGAATCAAGAAACAAAAGTGTGCACTTAAACAAATGGTGCTATCAGTACCGGGTACTGCTGTCTTTCTAACTCTCTTTCCCCTACAATAATCTGCATTCTAGTGAGCCTCATTACTTTCTATGGCAGAAAGCTAACAACTCAATGGGACTAATTTTGCCAAGTGTTCCTGCAACCACTGTGAATACAATGAACTCTTATCAGCCGCTTGCCTGGGTACAAAACAAATACATTGTTATGGAAAACCAGGCAAATTAAATGAACATACACTTCAAAGTCTCTTTTCTATGCATAAGTTAACAGTTTATGAGGAATAGGTCTGATGCCCATTTAAATCCTGACATTTTTGGCTGACTTCTGTCACTTTCTCTGGCAGCTCACTTAAACAGGATGATCAGTTTGCATTTTCCTATAGGGAGGGCTGGAGTCCCCCACTGCTTAGTAGATTTGAGATGCTGTGTGTTCCCTGTGTGTATTTGACAAAGGAAATTAGGTGTTAATTACAACTATTTTTATGGTCTTTGCAAAAGGAAGCATTTTATATAAAAATAGCTGTAGTCAGAAAATCAAGAAACAGTATCTTCTAAAGTCAAGTAGGACAAATAGTAAAAGAGGAAGTAAAGTATGTATTACTCCAGGTTATACCTTAAAGGGACAGTAAACTATAAAATTGTTCTGTTTTTCAATTACTTAATAGTTTGCATAAAAAAATTGTTTAAAAATTGCTGGCAAGTATTTTAAAATAATTTTCAAAAATAAGGAAAATTAATTACAAAGCTGTGCTGTCTGGAGCAGCTAACTCCGCCCCCCTTATCAGTGTTTAGACACAGACATTGTATTTCAACTGAGTTCACAGCTTCTAGGCATTCTCCATCAGATAATCCATATGCACTTCTGCATTTTACCAAAACAAAGGTGGCTATAGCTACAGCCAGAGGCGTAACTAGAAACCACAGGACCCAGGTGCAAGAATCTAAGAAGCCCCCCCCCTTAAAAAAAACAAAACAAAAGGTGAATTTGATACATATCTTTTTTTTACATTTAACACAGAAAAAAAAATGTGACTCAGATTACACGTCTGAAAAAGGAGGTAACCTGTGCCCACAGTCTGACCCCCTATTACTCTATATAGTTACACTGTTTAACCCACCAGTACTGTATATAGTGAGGTAGTGACACAGTCTGTAATCTGCCGGTGAGATGGCTGGTCTGACCCTACCCGCCCCAGTACTTTATAAAGTGACCACAGTAGTCTGTGACATGGTCCAGCCCCCCCCGTACTCTATATAGTGGTACTGTATAGTGACACTGTATACCCCCCGCCCCCCCCATGCTGTAGTAACAAAGTCTGTAATTTGCTGGTTCCACAAACATACACACACACACATACATGCATAAATACACACACAGTCACATACATACATACACACACATAAACACTAATGGGTAAAACAGAAACACTAACCCCTGTAGTCAGAGACAGAGACACTAGTGAAGCATCACATCACACTTTTTTTTTTTTAAGCTGGGCCCCTACCCTTGGAGGCCCAGTCGCAATTGCTAACTCTGCACCCCCTGTAGTTCTGCCCCTGGCTACAGCCATAAAAGAAATTTTGTGGGAAGAGTTAGAGCTGTACAATTCTGAAACTAAAAAGAAAGGGTTAATGGCGAGGCACTGCAGTATAAATTTGCAGGTAAAGTAATTAAAGTACATATTATTATATGTTGTCTCTATCCCAACTTGTATTATGTCCCTTTAACATTTTCTTACCTTCTATAATCCACTGGGAGTGTAATTTTTTTCTACTGGCTCTGTTAACACAGCTTGGCCTTGAGGCCAAAAACTTTCAGAATGGGTGGGGATACCACAGGCTAAATTAACTATTTCAAATGCCAATATAAGGGTAATGGAAATACTTGTAAACAATTTAATACACTACAACAGGTAAAGTGGATATTTGGGAACAAATTAAAGCGGGAGAATGTTTTTGAGTAAACTGTCCCTTTAAAAGGTAATTCAATTATTATGATTGCATTTAAAAGAGGATATTTAAAATGTATTACATTTTTCCTAAAGAGGCAGTAAACACCTTATAATTAATTTTTTCTGCAGTATTCTAAAAAGATTAACACCTTGTTTGCTGCAGTTGATTTTCAATTTTTCAACCTACCATTGTCCCTATTTGGAAGAGCCAATCTAGGCTTCAGTCTGGAGATGGCCAGTATCAATGTGTTAGCAAAATATCCATTGTGTTGGCTGAATGATTAAATAACAACTGTAAATCATTGATAGATATGCAGCAAGATTAGTCTTGTGCTCTTTCAGACTTCAGGACTGCAAAATCCACAATTTTAAGGCTTAAATTACAGGAAAGGGGAGTAAAATTAATCATGAAAGTAGAAGCATAGTTAATAATTGATGGATAATATATATTATAATCTCAAAGTGTTGACAATCCATTAAATAGATACCCTTTTCCTCAATAAAACCTTTTTTTCAATCTCCATCAATAGAGCTTCAGGACTTGTCCTTATTGTCCAATGAGTGTTATGCCCTAAGGGATGAGTTGTGGACATAAACTAGACATGTGCGTTTCATTTTGTTCCGAATCAAAATTCGGAGCTTTGGATCAATTTGAATTTCCGAATTACCGTAGCGCCGAAACTAACAAATACATCTGAATTAGTTCGGATTTATTCGTTACATTCGGATGGCCATGGACTAATCACAATTACACTAGTATTGTACAGCATTTAGGTTATATCACTCTGCTATGGGTTACACCTAATATTACAGTACATAATACTAGTCTAATACACAGCACATCCCACCTAACACATACCGAACTTCCGAATTTACGAATCGAATCCGAACCGAATACATCCAAATTTATTCCAATACGAATTAATCCGAAACAAATGCATTAGAATGTATCCGAATTTGAATCAATGTGAAAATGAAATTCAAAAACATCAGAATCGATCCGAAACAGAACCAAAACAAATTTTTTCCACTGCGCACAAGTGTAACATAAACATGCAATTCATGTAGGCTTCAGTGTCAAACATCTATAGGCTAACTTTCTTTTTTTACCCCTAATACAGAAAACGGAAGGAGGAAAATTACGAGTTGAGTGCCACTAAGGCTGGGGCTCCTATACTGGACAAGGGGTTGGTAGTGTATAGAAGGGAGGGGGGTTAGCTGCAGGGGTCAGAGGGACAGGAAAGGGGGGTTGGGCATAGAAAAAGGAGGAGATGGGGGGAAGGTGCACAGGTAAAGTGGGCAGAGCTGAAGCTCAGGTAATATAAGGTAGTGCAACAGGAAGTGAGGGACACTAATATTTTTCTTGTATTTCAGAAGGACGTGTGAAGAAAGCAAGAAGATGTCAGCAAGAAATAGAAGAATTCCGAAGAAGTTCCTGAATGGAGACGATACCATATGGAGGACAAGAGCCATGCAGGTGCAGTGAAAACTAAAGAGAATGGAAAAGGAGAAGAGGCAGGTGGACAGAGGTATCTATGTAGTTGGCCAAGGGGTTGAGTGGGGAAGGGATGAGGGTGTTGGTAGAGAAAGAGAAGAGGAAGCAAGAAACAAGGGAGACTGGTGCCAGGGTCCCGGTAGGCTCAGCGCTGGTAGGTCTAGGGGGAGAGGTTATAAGGGAAGTGAGTGGGAGGATGAGGAGGATCAGGCAGACAGTCAGAATAGGAGAGAGGTGAGGTTTGAGGACAGGGATGCGAGCGATAAGGATGGGGGGGAGAAGGTGGGTAGGAGTATATAGCAAGTAGCATAAGGGGCAGATGTAGAGGGAAATATATACGTGATGCTAGAGAGGGATCAGAAAGGGGATGAGAGAAGAAGCATAGGCCAAGATGGGGGCCAAGAAAGGCAGAAGGAACAGAGGTGGGAAAAGGAAAAGGAGTGGGTTAAAAATAGAATGTATAAGGATTGTAATGATCATGGGATTGTATTACAGACAGAGATGGCGGACAGTGCAACAAAAGGGGCACATCGCAAGAAAAGGAGTTCCCAGAGGCAAAATGCACAGGAGAACAGACGGCAAAAGGAAGTGCAGGAGAGAGTAAAGCACAACTGAAGCAAGGTAAGAGGATAATGTATTGCAGGAATGAGGGGTCAGACAGTTCATGTGAATGGGATTCTGAGGATGATAAAGTTCAAGGGGAAGGTAAGAATTCTGAAATTTGTAAAAAAAGATATACGCAAAGCAGGGAAAAAGAGTAGAGAATAATGTTGCAATGGGAGGGGGTGATAGTGAGGGAGAATTTAATGCAGATGATGAGGTGACTGGGACGAAGCTTATGCCATTAACAACACACTTAAAGGCAAAAATAGTATTGAGGGCACAGAAAGGCAAATATGTAGATGTGTTCGACATTACAAGGGAGGCAGTGGCTTTAAAATCCAGGAGTGAGGAAGGGAAAAGGAGAAAAATTAAACAGTCATTTCCAGAGTGGATAAAAGGGATTTTGATATATGCGGAATGTTTCGTTTCGGAGAATCCGGGTAAATTTAAGGGAGTGTTAAGGTTTATACACTTAATAGCGGAGTGTTACATGATATATGGGGGATTTGGGTGAAAGGACTATGACGGGGAATTTAGAAGGGATAACCTGCAATTAGGTGATAAGGGAAGAAAGGAGTTTGGAGTTAAGATACTGGACATGTTGACGTGTTTGATTAAGCCAGCAGAGAACATAGTACAGAGACCTATAATGCAAGGGAAAGTAGTGAAGGCAAAAGGAAAGGAATGCTGGGCGTACAATGACAGGAGATATGACAGAGGGAACGGGTGTAAGTACAGGCACGTATGCAGATACTGTGGTGGTTTTCATGCAGGGATAGACTTTAAAAGGAGCAATGGGGGGGGGGGGGCAAATAAGCAGCTTTTTCGTGGCACAGGGGGAAACAGTAACGGGCGGACAATAGGGAATGGCCAGAACACCGTTGAGAGTAGATAGGTTAAGAAAGGAGTTGGTAAACTACACCAAAGTTTTTTTTATTGACAAAAGGTTTAACAGAGGGATTTGTAGTACCAGTAAAAATGGAGGTTTGTGAGGAAGGTAAATTTAGGAAATCTGCAACAGAGTACCCGGTGGTACTGCAGGAAAAATTGGAGAAAGAAATAAAATTGGGTAGAATGGCAGGGCCATTTAAGCAGATACCTATTCAGGATTTAGTGATATCGCCCCTGGGAGTGGTGCCTAAGAAAGAGAAGGGGAAATTTCGGATGATACATCATCTGTCTTATCCAAAGGGGAAGTCAATAAATGATGCGATTGATAGGGCAGACGCTTCAGTGCAATACCAATCATTCGATACAGCAGTAAAGATGGTAAAAGAGGTTGGGAAGGGCGCATTAATGGCAAAGGTTGACATAGAATCTGCGTTTAGGTTGTTACCTTTAAATCCAGAGAGTTTTAAACTGATGGGATGTAAATTTATGGGCTGCTCAGTATCATGCTCCATTTTTGAGAAGTTCAGTACATTTTTGCATTGGTTGCTGGCAGTAAGAACAGGCTCAGATAGAATTATACATTATTTGGATGATTTTATGGTTGTGGGCCCAGCCAGGGCTAGCTCATGCACAGAATTAAAGGCAGCTTTACTCAAGATGTTAGAAGAGCTAGGAGTACTGGTGGAAGCAGAAAAATCTGAAGGACCTTGCGTGAGATTGTCGTTCTTAGGAATAATAATTGACACAGTGAAGGAACAATGTGAGCTGCCGGAAGAAAAAATAGAGAAAGCGCGACAGTTGATAAGGGGAATGCTGGGAAGAAAAAAGGTTACAATCAGGGAGATGCAGAAGTTACTGGGGGTGCTTAATTTTGCATGCAGGGTTATTCCTGTAGGGAGGATCTTCAAAAGTAGGCTGGAATTGTATACAGTGAGAGTAAAGAAGCCCGAACATATGATTAGGTTAACAGGGGCTATGAGGGAGGACATGAGAGTTTGGCATACATTCCTAGCAGAATTTAACAGAGTTAGAATATGGCCAAGAGTGGCATCAGTGAATGAGTTGGAATTATACACGGACGCAGCAGGGAGCACTGGTTTTGGTGCATACTTACAGGGTAGATGGTGTGCTGAAAAATGGCCAGCAGATTGGGAAAGGGTGGGATGGGTGAATAATTTGGCACTACTAGAATTGTTCCCTATTCTGGTGGCTGTGGAACTGTGGGGGCACTTGTTGGAAAACAAAAGTATTATATTTTGGTCAGATAATCAAGATGTAGTGGACGCGATTAACAGCTTATCTGCTTCTTCCATGCCAGTGATAAAGTACCTGAGATACCTAGTGTTAAAATGCTTACAGTTGAATATTTGCTTTAAAGCTAGACACATTCCAGGTTACAGAAATGTAGTGGCTGACGCACTGTTGAGGTTTAAATGGGATATATTTAGGAAAGTTGCATCGGCTGCCAGAAAAGAAGGTGAACGCTGCCCTATCTCTCTTTGGCAGATTGGGAGCACATAGAAGGTATAAAGAAGCTGGTTGAGAATCCTGTGGCTTCAAGAACCTGGAGGACATAAAAAAACTATTGGAAGCAGTGGCTACAATTTAGGTGCGCAGAAATAAGGGGCGAGTGAAGTAGGTTTCTAGAATGGCTATGGTCCCTAAAAATGAGGGGCATGAAAAAAGGTCAGGTTGGCATAGTCTTAGCGGGCGTATTGTTGTTTGCAAAATTGATGGGCGAAGTAGACATGACTAAATCATTTATAGTAAGAAAGGTATTAAGAGCGTGGCAGGTGGGTGAGGAAAAAAGGACGGACAATAGGGAGCCGATTACAGAGGAGAGGCTGGAAAAAAATGATAGGGATATTGGGTGAGGTGTGCAGGGATAAGGACGAAGCAAGTCTGTTTAAAGTGGCTTTTGTAATGGCTTTTGGAGTGCTTTGAGGATAGGAGAATTAGTTGCAGCAAATAAGGCAGATGAAAGAAACGGGGTAGGAGAATCAGATGTAAGGATATATGAGGATAATATAATAGTGCTAATAAGAAAATAAAAAACAGACAGAGAGGGTAAGGGGGCGTGGGTGTCGATGAAAAGAACAGGAAGCATGGCATACCCAGTGATGGGGGTAAAAGAGATGCTAAGGAGGAAGCGCAAGAAGGGTAAATTGTTTTTGAGACATATAGACGGGTCCAATTTGACAAGATTCCAATTTAAAAAAGTAATGGAAATGGTTATAAAAAAGCTGGGATGGGAACACCAACATTTTGCGCTGCATTCGTTCAGTATAGGGGCTGCGACTAGCGTGACCGAAAAAGGTTGTTCTGAAGAAAAAATAAAATATTTGGGGAGATGGAAATCCCAAGCCTAAAGATCTTACATTAGGCTAATAGGGGAGTAAATAAGAAAGGGTCGTGCTTACTGGCCACGTGAACTGGTGACAGCAATTTGGAGTGCAAGGTTCATGATATATTTTGTGTTTTTGTTTTATAGATGGAGCGTTGAGAATGTGGGTAGTAGGGCATTCCTATGTACATTGGCCGCGAATAAGGGCAGCGGGTTTAGGGACACATTTAGGTTTTTCACATAGGGATGCGAGTATCAGGTGGTTAGGAAAGAGGGGTATGATATGGCTCTGCTAAGAACCTTGCTAGACTTATCAAGAACAGGAAGAAAAAGAACTATATAGTGGCTATTAAAAAGGATGGGAATTGGTTCACTGCTTCAGAGGAAATTAGCAATGCCTTTTTTAAGTATTATCAAAAATTATATGCTAAGGTAGACATAAATATTCAGAAGCAAGATGCGTTCTGGTCACAGATTATTTTACCAAAAATTCAGCAGGATGATTTAGAGGCTCTTAACGCACCAATCACTAAGGAGGAGATAACTAAGGCTATAGCTCACTCCAAATTGAACAAAGCAGCGGGCCCAGACTGTCTTCCAGCTGAATATTATAGAAGTCTAGCGGAGGAACTCATTCCTATTCTTGAGAAACTCTATCGGCTAGATTACGAGTTTTTTGGTAAGAGGGGTGCGGTGCTAACTTGCACGCTATTGTCCCCGCTCACTTACCAACAGCGCTGGTATTACAGGTTTTCATAAACCCAGCGTTAAAAGACAAGAAGTGAGCGTAGGGCAAAATTGAGCTCCATACCGCACTCCAATACCAGCAATGCTTAAGTTAGCGGTGACCTGGTTGTACGTGCTCGTGCACGATTTCCCCATAGACATCAATGGGGAGAGCTGGCTAAAAAAAAGCCTAACATCTGCAAAAAAGCAGTGTAAAGCTCCGTAACGCAGCTCCATTGATTCCTATGGGGAAACTAAATTTATGTTTACACCCTAACATAAACCCTGAGTCTAAACACCCCTAATCTTACACTTATTAACCCCTTATCTGCCGCCCCGACATCGCTGACACCTACATTATATTTATTAATCCCTAGTCTGCCTCTCCGGACATCGCCAACACCTACATTATACTTATTAACCCCTAATCTGCTGCCCCCAACATCGCCGACACCTACATTATATTTATTAACCCCTAATCTCCTACCCCCAATGTCGCCGCAACCTACCTACACTTATTAACCCCTAATCTGTTGCCACCACTATAATAAACATATTAACCCCTAAACCGCCGTACTCCCGCATCGCAAACACTAGTTAATATTATTAACCCTTAATCTGCTGCCCCTAACATCGCCGCCACTTACCTACATTTATTAACCCCTAATCTGCCGCACCCAACGTCGCCGCCACTATACTAAATTTATTAACCCCTAAACCTAAGTCTAACCCTAACACTCCTTAACATAAAATATAATTAAAATAAATCTAAACAAAAATTAATATCATTAACTAAATAATTCCTATTTAAAACTAAATACTTACCTGTAAAATAAACCCTAAACTAGCTACAATATAACTAATAGTTACATTGTAGCTAGTTTAGGGTTTATTTTTATTTTACAGGCAAGTTTGTATTTATTTTAACTAGGTAGAATATTTACTAAACAGTTATTAACTATTTACTAACTACCTAGCTAAAATAAATACAAATTTACCTGTAAAATAAAACCTAACCTGAGTTACACTAACACCTAACCTTATACTACAAATAAATCAATTACCTAAATTAAATACAATTAACTAAATTACAAAAAAACAAACACTAAATTACACAAATTAAAAAACAAATTATCAGATATTTAAACTAATTACACCTAATCTATTAGCCCTATCAAAATAAAAAAGCCCCCCCAAAATAAAAAAAAAACCTAGCCTAAACTAAACTACCAATAGCCCTTAAAAGGGCCTTTTGCGGGGCATTGCCCCAAAGAACCCAGCTCTTTTACCTGTAAAAAAAAAAATACAAACAACCCCCCAACAGTAAAACCCACCACCCACACAACCAACCCCCCAAATAAAATCCTAACTAAAAAAACCTAAGCTCCCCATTGCCCTGAAAAGGGCATTTGGATGGGCATTGCCCTTAAAAGGGCATTTAGCTCTATTGCTGCCCAAACCCTAAGCTAAAAATAAAACCCACCCAATAAACCCTTAAAAAAACCTAACACTAACCCCTGAAGATCCACTTACAGTTTTGAAGAGCCAACATCCATCCTCAACGAAGCCGGTTGAAGTCCTCAGTGAAGCGGCAAGAAGTCCTCATCGAAGCCGGGAGAAGTCTTCATCCAAGCCGGCAGAAGTGGTCCTCCAGACGGGCAGAAGTCTTCATCCAGATGGCATCTTCTATCTTCCATCTTCAAGACATCCGGCGTGGAGCATCCTCTTCTTTCCGACGACTATCGGAATTAAAGGTGAAAAATTCCTATTGGCTGATGCAATCAGCCAATAGGATTGAGCTTCAATCCTTCAATCAGCCAATAGAATGTGATCTCAATCCTATTGGCTGATTGGATCCAATCAGGCCAATTGCATCAGTCAATAGGAATATTTCACCTTTAATTCCGATTGGCTGATAGAATTCTATCAGCCAATCGGAATTCAAGGGATGCCATCTTGGATGACGTCATTTAAAGGAACCTTCATTCGTCGTTAGTCGTCGGAAAGAAGAGGATGCTCCGCGCCGGATGTCTTGAAGATGGACCCGCTCTGCGCCGGATGGATGAAGATAGAAGATGCCATCTGGATGAAGACTTCTTTCCGTCTGGAGGACCACTTCTGCTGGCTTGGATGAAGACTTCTCCTGGTTTCGTTGAGGACTTCTTGCCGCTTCGCCAAGGACTTCTCTCAGCTTCGTCGAGGATGGATGTCGGCTCTTCAAAACTGTAAGTGGATTTTCAGGGGTTAGTGTTAGGTTTTTTTTAAGGGTTTATTGGGTGGGTTTTATTTTTAGGTTAGGGTTTGGGCAGCAATAGAGCTAAATGCCCTTTTAAGGGCAATGCCCATCCAAATTCCCTTTTCAGGGCAATGGGAAGCTTAGGTTTTTTTAGTTAGGATTTTATTTGGGGGGTTGGTTGTGTGGGTGGTGCGTTTTACTGTTGTGGGGGTTATTTTTTTACAGGTAAAAGAGCTGATTTCTTTGGGGCAATGCTCCGCAAAAGGCCCTTTTAAGGGCTATAGGTAGTTTAGTTTAGGATAGGGTTTTTTTTTATTTTGGGAGGCTTTTTTTATTTTGATAGGGCTATTAGATTAGGTGTAATTAGTTTAAATATCTGATCAATAAACCCTGAGCTAGCTACAATGTAACTATTAGTTATATTGTAGCTAGCTTAGGGTTTATTTTACCGGTAAGTATTTATTTTTAAATAGGAATTATTTAGTTAATGATATTAATTTTTATTTAGATTTATTTTAATTATATTTGTTAGGGGGTGTTAGGGTTAGGGTTAGACTTAGATTTAGGGGTTGATAAATTTAGTATAGTGGCAGTGACGTTGGGTGCGGCAAATTAGGGGTTAATAAATGTAGGTAGGTGGCGGTGACGTTGGGGGTGACAGATTAGGGGTTAATAATATTTAACTAGTGTTTTTGAGGAGGGAGTGCGGCGGTTTAGGGGTTAATATGTTTATTCTAGTGGTGGCGATGTCGGGAGTGGCAGATTAGGGGTTAATTTTATTTTAGTGTTTGCGATGCGGGAGGGCCTCGGTTTAGGGGTTAATAGGTAGTTTATGGGTGTTAGTGTACTTTTTAGCACTTTAGTTATGAGTTTTATGCTACAGCTTTGTAGTGTAAAACTTATAACTACTGACTTTAGAATACGTTATGAATCTTGCGGGATAGGCTGTACCGCTCACTTTTTCGCCTCCAAAAAAAAGCTTGTAATACCGGTGCTATGGAAGTCCCATTGAAAAAAGACTTTACAAAAATTGCGTAAGTTAACTTGCGGTATGGCGGAAATAGTGTGCCGGACAGCTGTACCTACAAGACTCGTAATAGCAGCGGTAGTGAAAAAGCAGCGTTATGAGCCTTAACGCTGCTTTTTTACTGATAACGCAAAACTCGTAAGCTAGTTGTATAATAGTTATTTTACATCAGTTGTTCCTATTTCAGTATTGTTTTCCGTGGCCAATATCTCTCTGATCCACAAAAAAGTTAAGGATTTAGAAGAACTAGCTTCTTATAGACCCATTTCGGTGTTAAACACTGACTATAAAATTCTTACCTCCATTATTGCCTCGAGACTCTCTTCTGCATTAGATAAACTTATTCACCCTGATCAGTCAGGCTTTATGACTTCCCGGAACCCTGCTAAAAACGTCCGCAAAGTTGTTACTCTAGTAGATTAAGTATGGAATATAGATCAATTTAAAAAAAGCCTGTTTATAGAGATCCTGCTATTTTAACCCTAGATGCAGTTAAAGCCTTTGACTGCATCACCTAGGAACACTTGTTTATAACACTAGCCAATTTTGGCATTAAGAATAATTTTGTTAGGCTCATAAAGAAATTATATTTTAATCCAATTTCATTTCTGTTAATTAATGGTTCAGTGTCCTCAGCAAACACATTGCAGAGAGGCACGCAACAAGGGTGTCTTCTCTGACCACTACTTTTTAATGTGGCTCTTGAACCTCTAGCAATTCGATTAAGAGCCATGTTAACAGGAATTTCAGTTGGCTCTTCTACCTTGAAAACTATACTCTATGCGGACGATCTATTGATATTTTTAGAAAACACTACACAATCAGTATCGATTATAATGGAGTGTCTGGAGGAGTTCGGTTTATTCTCCGGCTACAAAGTTAATCTGGAGAAAAGTGAACTGATGAGTATTGGGAAACAGACTAGGAAATCTTTATATTCCTCGTTTAGAGAAGTGGACTCTATTAAATACTTGGGTATAGAAATTCATAGAAATCCTAAAACTTCGTATAATGCTAACTTTATAACTCTATTTCTTAAGATCCAAGAAGATTTGAAATTATGGTTTTCTTTTCCGCTCTCTATTTCGGCCAAGGTTAATTTGATTAAAACTATTATCTTCCCTCGTATTTTGTACCCTCTTCAAAATGTACCTCTTTTCATCTTGAATAAAGATTTAGTTAAGCTCTCTTCCTGGTTTTCCCAATTTATATGGGGCAGTAAGAAAGCTTGTTTATCTCTGGATCGACTTATGCAAAATCACACCTCTGCTGGTTTAACTCTTCCAAACTTGCGGTTTTATAACTTGGCTGCTATGCTTAAAATAGCTATCGATTGGCTTGCAGAGACTAATATAGTCTCTACTTGTGAGTTAGAATCACATTTTGTAGCTCCATGGTCATTAAAAGCAATTCTGCATTGTCCCCTGCAGAGTATACCGGCTAATATTAAGCCTCTCCTCTCGTTTAAAAATATTATCCAAGCTTGGCAAAAATGTTGTTCTTTGTTGCAGATCGATTTTTGATATTCAGAATATTTACCTATAAGAGCGAATCCTCAATTTACTCCGGGTATAAATCATAAGGTTTTCAAAATGTGGTCAGTTAAGGGACTTTGTAATATCCAGCAGTTGCTGGATGGAAATAATCAAATGTTACCCGCTGGGCAGATTTTTTAACTTTAGGATCTTCCCAATAATAATCTCTTTGTTTACTTTCAACGGAGGCACTTTATTTGCTCTCAGAATTGTTCCGCTTCCTTGGATGTCGCGTGGTCCGATATCAAGTTGTGTATTCATAAATTTAGTACTGACAAAGCTTGAGTCTCTCTAATATATGATATTATGTTGTCAAAGCAGGGAGCTAGATTTTTAGATAGATTGAGTAATTTATGGCCTCCTATCATCCCTACAATAGATACTGATAGAATTCAACAAAGTTTCCTTAGCTTAGCTAAATGTCAGATTGCGGTAAGCTGGAAGGAATCACATATGAAAATAATTAATGATTTTTATCTATCTCCGCTCAAAGTTGACAAATTTTATCCCTCTAAGTCATCTGCATGTCCTTGTTGTTCTAGCAGGGACACTGATTTGGCGCATTTGTTTTGGCTGTGTCCTAAAATCAAACAGCTTTGGCAAAAAGCTCTATATTGGTTCAATAAAACACATCTTACGTTGTTTACTTTATCACTAGAGGAGATGATCTTTTTAGTACTTAAAGCTAGGGTTAACCCCTTGATAACCACACTAAATACAGTAATAATGACAGCTAGATATTTCATTTTAAAAAATTGGAAAGCCAATCGTGCTCCGAGCCTTTCCCAAATTCTGAAGGGGATTCAATCCCAAATTGTGTATGAATCATTTCACTTGTTTCGTGCAAATGAGAAAAGAATAGGGCAGTTTTTGGAAAGATGGACTGCAACTATTAAATCCTTTCCAATACTGTTACAAAAGCAATTATTATTCCCCTTTTTGTCCTCTATAAGTTTTGCTGAATTAGTCCTATTGGGCATGTTTCCTGGGCTATAAATAACAGAGAAATATATTAGTAGCTAGCTCATTTTATGTAGAATAGCGTTACCCATTTGTTAATGGGCAATGTGCTCGGTGGTGGGTTGTGGGGAGGGTGGAGAGAAGACCACAAGTTAGGTTCTCTTGACCGTAGGGTCAGGATTTTCCAGGTACCCCGTCTGTGAGGGTGACTCACAAATGTTTTTTTTTTTCTCGTTATTTTTATTTTTTTATTTTCCACATGAAAATGCCAGGTAGCAACGGGTTTATAGTTTAGCAATTTAGAGAAGTCATACTCTGCTTGGGGCTGTGATCCGGTGGTCTAGCTGCTGGGCAGGCTATGCAGCGGGTTCTCTTGTAATTCCTCGGGCCTCACCACGGGGGTGTTGTGGTCCTCCCCTGATACGTGGACCCATGTTTGTTGAAATGCTTGGGAATTATGTTGATTTGTAGTATTGAAATTGTTGGAAATTTATTTATGGCTCTCATAAGCAAAATCTAAGCAAATTAAAGTGGCCTTTCCATTTTTATTGGCAATACTGGTGTTGTGTATTTATTTCAGGTTAACAAGAAAAAAGGGATTGGTGGGAGCTGGGGTATCTATGACATTGTGTATTGGCAATAATTGGTAGGTAAAATGGAACCGCTAAGCCTTATGGGTTTTCCAGTCCTGATACTTCACAAACCTAACCCTGCTGCATACCAGTCCTTGATGGCCCCAAGCAGGGCCGATTTGGTAACATACTGTAAAGGAAAGCAATTTTTACTAATAAAATAACTGTGTCTGGCCTTGTCTTTTCCAATAACAAGTCTGAATTGGCTCCTCCAAATAAGTTGATGGTAGGTGTATTTTGGCTATTGAAAATCATTTGCAGCAAACAAGGAGTATATGATAAGCGTTCACATTAAGTGTAAGGGTTAATCTGATCTGGCAGCCTAGTAACTCCACCCCCATTACCTATAACTGCACCAGCACACCTGCAGACAAGTGCTTGGTAATTTGTTTTGCTTCAGTAAAGCGAGCTGAGCTACAGGAGTAATTTTGTTTGCTTCTTTCACCATTGGATTACAAATATAGGACGTCCTAACTCCTATCTTTTCAGATACTCAGATTCACTAATCTCACTACTGTGCCTAAGATCTATTGTACTTTGGAACTTTCTGTGTATATATTTTATTCATTGTGTAGCGCCCTGAACTGAAGAATCAGCTGTTGGAAATCATCATCACGTCTCACTCACAGCAGTGTTTCCGGACTGAGTAAAACCTACCGCTGCTGCTTTCCTATATTACCTGTTAACTTATCTGCCGCATTCACCGCTCTGTCACTCCCGCTCTGGCTGTAACCGATCAGCGTGACCAAAGTGTTGACGTCACTCACATCACACTGAAGACCGGAGCTGACAGGCACTTCACGACTGTGTTACAAGAAAGAACGAGCTGCGCTCTGAGCAAGCTGATTCTTGTGCTGACGTCACTCACATCACACTGAAGAACGGAGCTGACAGGCACTTCAAGGCTGTGTTACAAGGAGGTAGGAGCTGTGCTCTGAGCAAGCTGATACTATACAACTTAACAGATTCAGTACTGGACAAGTTATTAGGAAAGATTCACCAGTTTCTCAGAACAGTCTACTGGATGTTAAATGCTGTCATAATACTGACAAGTTAAGTTCACATCACTTAACCTCACTTAATAGTAGTCTTGTTACCAATCTGACACCTCTTCAGACCAGAGTAACTACCACCTAACAATTAATTCACTTTACAATTCTGAGTGTACCTGCAATAATAGGGACATTCCATAAGAAAGTGAAACAACTACCACTATATTGCATCAATTCTGCAGCTGAGGTCTACGGTCCCAGTTTAGTTATCACATTAAGCTTATATGTTCATTTATTGAGACATTTCACAATATGTGTTTTACGTCCATTTAAAGAACATGCACAAGATGAATTCTGTGTAGAGATTTTCAAACCATTGCTCAGCTAAAATCGTTGTTGCGCTTAGTGAGCAAACATTGCCTTATGCATCATCCTATACACTCTTAGAGAAAAATACTTAATTCTGCCATTTTTCCCAATGCTTTATATTGAATTGATGCTTGTAGTTTTAAAACAATACACTTTCTTGTCAGTTCAGCTATTTTTGTTGTGCATGCAAAAATATAACCCCTAAATGCTAAGTAAAACACCCAAGTCTGTATGGACGATATAAAAGAGAAAAAGAAAGAGGTGCACAGGGCCAAACTCAAGTGAAGTATTTTATTACAAGTGAATACACACATAAAAACAGACACTTACAAGATTTGTAAGTGCTATAAAGCACATCTGTTGAGCACTGTGTTAACACAGCTGCTAGTCCTCCACACCAGGGTTAGATCGAAGTTTTCAGGCACGGTATCCGGAACCCCTGCACTGATGACCGTGGGTAGGATTTTTGGGCAGCTGATCAAACACTTGCTCCTGGATAGCCTAACACGAACAAATATCTATGTTCAATAAATTAGTCATAAAAGATATAGAGATAGAATTTGAGAAAGAAAATAACTTCTTAACAAAATATAACGACAATCTGACCATTTTAGAAAGAAAGTCCATGAAAAAATTAATGAACAATGATAATATCACTATACGCCCCGCCGACAAAGGCGGGGGTATAGTGATTCAAAAAGGAGAAGAATACCTTAAAGAAGCGTACAAGTTATTAAATGATAGTACAACATATAAATTACTTCAGAAAGATCCAACTGATATATATAATAAAGAATTAAATAAGATACTCAATATAGCAAAAAATAATGGTATCTTAAATGAGGATGAATATAAATATATCTATACCCCACAACCAAATACACCTTATATATATCACCTACCAAAAGTACATAAAGATCCTCTTAACCCTCCTGGTAGACCGATAATATCAGGAATTGTGTCTATTACAGATAATCTATCTAAATATGTAGACTTTTATTTTCAGCCAATAGTTAAATCTACTAAGGCATATCTTAAAGATACAAGCGAGGTGATAACTAAATTTGAAGGCATTACTTGGGAAGAAGACATGTTGTGGCTTACTTGTGATGTCGCATCTCTATACACCTGCATCCCTCACGATAATGGTATACATAACACAAAAATGGAATTACTAAATTGGTCCATTTCAGAAAACCATATACAATTTTTAATCAACAGTATAAGATTTATCTTGCATCATAATTATTTTTTATTTCAAAATAAATTTTATGTGCAAACAAGGGGGACTGCGATGGGGACTACCTTTGCCCCATCATACGCAAATATCTATGTCAATGCATTTGAAAATAAATATATTTGGAAAAATAACCCTTTTAAAGATAATATTTTAATCTACGCTAGATATATCGATGATATCATCATTTTATGGAAAGGAAGTAAAGAAAGTATCGATAATTTTATAGATTTTATTAACAATAATAATTTTAATTTATCTTTTACCTATTCATGTTCTAAAGAAAAAATAGAATTCTTAGATTTAATTCTTTATAAGGACCACCAAGATAAAATAGCGGTTAAGAACTATCGAAAACTTTCAGATAGAAATAGTTTTATACAGGTCAATAGTGCACATAAAAAGAGCTGGTTAAATAATGTCCCGTATAGCCAATTCTTACGGCTAAAGAGAAATTGTACATACGAAATGGATTATGAAATGGAGGCTGACATCTTAGAAAAGAAATTCCTAGAGAAGGGGTATACTCAAGAAATTATTAAACAAGCTAGACAAAAAGCAACATTAAAAAATAGGAATCATACTCTAAGAAAAGAAAAGAATAGTCAAAATGCCATAGGGACTAATATACACAAAGAATTGATAAAATCAAGATCTGAAAAACAAAATCCTATTAGATTTATTACAACTTTTAATGAGGGCTCCAAAAAACTAGAAGGCATTCTTAAAAAACATTGGCCTATACTAAGATCAGATCCCCTGTTAGGACCACATTTAGAATTAAAACCTACCATTACTTATAGAAAAGGAAAGAGCCTTAGAAACTTGCTAGCACCCAGTAAAATTAAAACAAAAATAGAAGAAAACAAAGCTAGTGAAGGAACTAACTGGCTAAAGGATTGGAAAGGGACTATGAAATGTGGCAAATCCAGGTGCAATATGTGCAAACATATTAATAAAGCACCTACATTCCATAATAGTGAATCAACTGAAACTCATAATATCACTTTAAGAAGCAACTGTGATTCAACATATATTGTATACCTATTAGAATGTGGGTGTGGCCTCTTATATGTTGGGCGCACTAAAAGGAAAGCCAGACGGAGGTTAAACGAACATGTTTACAACATTAAAGAAAAATTGGTAACACACAGTGTACCAAAGCATTTCTTAGAACATCACAGTAACAACCCCAGTTCCCTTAAAATACAAATTATATATTGCATCCCCCCATCAAAACCAAATAGGCTTCTAGCACTAAGAAAATTGGAGACTAAATGGATTTATAAACTGAAAACTTTGCAACCATTAGGCCTTAATATAGACATAGATGTAGCAGCATTTATGTAATATACAAAGATTGAAATTATGATAATCTAGTAGGCCCCTTTTCTATCTCTTTTAACCTTCATAACTTTTAAAACATTTTACACTTATCTATTTATATATTCAGTTAATTTTAGACAATTAATTTTATTAGTGTAGGAGTGACATCACTAGCTAAGCAAATCATTATAGCTACAGCTATAGCACAGTAGAGACTTTGCTTGTACATATTGCCTTTTAGTTTAGATATAAAAGAATAGGTTAAAAAGCCCTACTTCAGTATTATTTTAATAATTTTTTTAAAAAAGTTTTCACCAAAAATTCAAATACATTCTATTTTTTTTAATAATTATTAATAATGAATTTCATGTTCTATAAAAAAAAGAATAGGTTAAAAAGCCCTATTTTAATATTATTTTAATAAATTTTAAAAAGTTTTCACCAAAAATTCAAATATATTCTAATTTTTAATAATCATCATTATTCACCTATTATGTATTATGTATTAATTTCAAATAATATATATTTAATTCTTATTGCAATCTGGCACTAGCGAAATACGAAATGATTACTAGCATACATTTGCGGTCAAACTTGAAAGTATAACTTTTCTATTTTTTGCATTCGTAATGTATTTTCTAAGTATTTTCTAAGTACCTTTTATGCATTTTCTATGTACTTGTATAATGAATTTTAATTGTGTGGTTTATAACAATCATATGCAAATTTATACGCCAGAAAAAATACAAACTATGGCTTATTTAAGTAGAAGATGTGCATACGGAGCAGTAAGAGACACACCTACAAACAGGATTGGCCAAGTAACACACCTCCTTATGATGATTGGCTGTCTCTCCTTTAAGTAAAAAAGGCGCAACTCCGAACTCATACTCTGTTATCACTGCCTCATGAAGAAGCCAGGCCGTTGATCGGGGGAAACGCGTTAGGCTATCCAGGAGCAAGTGTTTGATCAGCTGCCCAAAAATCCTACCCACGGTCATCAGTGCAGGGGTTCCGGATACCGCGCCTGAAAACTTCGATCTATCCCTGGTGTGGAGGACTAGCAGCTGTGTTAACAGAGTGCTCAACAGATGTGCTTTATAGCACTTACGAATCTTGTAAGTGTCTGTTTTTATGTGTGTATTCACTTGTAATAAAATACTTCACTTGAGTTTGGCCCTGTGCGCCTCTTTCTTTTTCTCTTTTATATGGTACTGCATTGGAGCTGAGGATTGGATTACCCAGCTGATCACAGGCAGCACGGACACAGCCATTCACAAAATCCTTGTTATTTAAGGAAACCAGTAAAACGCCTTCCTTTTTCCTTACATTTGGAAAACAAAGAACAATTTGATTGGATTGGACTCAGTCAGTAACCTAAAGGTATAACATACCATTTAAAGGGGTAGCACTAACAGACAGAAAATTAAGAATTACTTAATATCAATTTGTTTCTCTACTGCAACCGTTTTATATAAAAATATCCCTTTCTGTTCTGTCATTTCCTGTTATACCTTGTAACTATTAGTATGCTATATATCTATATATGATTGTGTATTGATGTGACAACATACAAACAGGGACACAGACCTGTAATAAGATTATCTATTAGTCATATTTTTTAGAGCAATTTATTTTGTTCTTATTTTGATATTGTGTATGGACGATATAAGAAGACTACATGTTTCCTACGTGTGAAGATTCTGGATTGGCTCATAGCACAGCACATGGGCTATAAAAGAGACACTGGCCTCTAGTTATCAAGCCGTCAACCTCAAATACGCTGGAATTCCGCAGCGTATTTGTGGCGAGGCTGATTCGCTGTAGTTATCAAGCACTACAGCCCGGCAAAAGTAGAATATAGTGACGTAAGCAACGATCCGCCAGACTCAGTCCGACACAGATCGATTCTTACGTCACTCCTGATGTTCCAAACGCAAGTTCGGCACAATCTGACTACTTTTGGGAGTTATCAAAAAACTAGCAGGTACGCTCGGCACTTTTCCGGCCCAGCGTACCTGGTTTTCAAACCGCCGCACTGGAGGTAACAGATCCCATAGGAATCAATGGGAGTCTGACCATAGCGAAAGCTCATGTTCGCTGCTGCCCGACATCCCATTGATTCCTATGGGAAGTGTGTACACCTAACACCCTAACATGTACCCCGAGTCTAAACACCCCTAATCTGCCCCCCTACACCGCCGCCACCTATATTAAACATGTTAACCCCTAAACCGCCGCTCCCAGACCCCGTCGCACCTATAATAAATATGTTAACCCCTAAACCGCTGCTCCCGGACCCCGCCACAACTATAATAAATATGTTAACCCCTAAACCGCCGCTCCCGGACCCCGCCGCAACTATAATAAATATGTTAACCCCTAAACCGCCGCTCCAGGACCCCGTCGCCACCTACATAATACCTATTAACCCCTATCCTGCCCCCCCTACACCGCCGCCACCTATAATAAATTTATTAACCCCTATCCTGTCCCCCCTACACTGCCGCCACCTATAATAAATTTATTAACCCCTATTCTGCCCCCCCTACACCACCGCCACTATAATAAAATTATTAACCCCTAAACCTAAGTCTAACCCTAACACCCCCCTAACTTAAATATTAATTAAATACATCTAAATAAATATTATTCTTATTAACTAAATTAATCCTATTTAAAACTAAATACTTACCTTTAAAATAAACCCTAATATAGCTACAATCTAACTAATAATTATATTGTAGCTATTTTAGGATTTATTTTTATTTTACAGGCAAATTTCAATTTATTTTAACTAGGTACAAAAGCTATTAAATAGTTATTAACTATTTAATAGCTACCTAGTTAAAATAATGACAGATTTACCTGTAAAATAAAAACTAACCTAAGTTACAATTACACCTAACACTACACTATCATTAACTAAATTATTCCTATTTAAAACTAAATACTTACCTGTATGTAATTAATAATTACATTGTAGCTATTTTAGGATTTATATTTATTTTACAGGTAACTTTGTATTTATTTTAACTAGGTAGAATAGTTATTAAATAGTTATTAACTATTTAATAACTACCTAGCTAAAAGAAATACAAAATTACCTGTAAAATAAATCCTAACCTAAGTTACAATTAAACCTACAAATAAGGTTACCTGTATTGAAACTGATTATAGCCGCAGGCCTTGGTGCAGGTAAAAGACTTCTTTATTAAGGTAGATTAAACATTCACAGGGTGAAACAGACTCAGGGGTACATTGAGCACAAACGTCCGACGCGTTTCCTGCCCGGAGGCACTTCGTCAGGGACTTACACAAGTTAGAGTACAAACAGCTTAAAAATGCTTACTTGCTTACGTAACAAAATTAGCACCTGTTCATTATGGTTAGAGACACGGTTGCTGTCGTCTGTGGGAACTTGCCACCGCTGGGTCCTAAGAAACCCTTTTTGAGAGAAAGCAACGGGATTGCCATTATGTCCACAGTGACACATGTGTATATATCTTGTATCAATATTAGTAAGCAGCACAGAGGACACAATGAAACGCCGCAAACTCGAAACATATTGGAATGGCTTTTTCCAAAGACGGCAGCAAGTTTAGAACAAGAATCGTTCTGCAACCAGTTCGTATGAGCATGTGCTAAGAGGACATTGAATAATTTTCAAACTACAAATACTAAAAAAATAACAATGTTATTAATACAATGTACTGCAAACTCGCAGAGGATTCTAACAGAGACATTTCTACAGGTCTCTTATATAGGTTTAAGATGTTAGATTGTTCATCTCTGAATTGTCTTTGTAAAAATGTATGCGTATTTTACGTTAAAGGGAGAATTTGAAGGCCTGTGAAACAATTGGATCTTTAATAGACTTGCTTTGTTAGTTGCGGTATGTGTGTGAGCTAGTTTGCTCCTTGTGAATAAAAAGTATGAATTATATGGGAGTGATGTGGAGAATGTGATCAGTGATGAAAAAAGAAAGTACAAGTGAATAGGGGAAAAAAATCCAATATGTGACTTCTTTAAATAGTTTTTTAAAGTGGAATATCCTAAGGGGGGTTCAATTATACCTGTGAATACATAAAGAAATAGTGAAAAAGCTATATGTGCTATAGGAAAAGTGAAATTTAATGGGCAAATAAAGCCAAATCTAAAAATTAAAGCAACTAAGTTAAGTAATTAAAACTAAAACTGAAACCAAAGAGCACTCAGGGGGACAAGAGAAGACGCTCCTATTTATACTTAACGGATATACTTATTGCCTAATACATATGAAACTTATTATAGACTGCTATACTATGTATATTTATGTCTTAGTGTAAACGGTTTAGTCTATAAAGTATCTAAGATCTGTTATCTTATTAATACCATTTGGAATACCGATCATTAAATTAAATATCCAAAAAGCCTCTTTTTTGTTCAACTTAGCCGTTCTATCTCCACCTCTAATATCATAGGGGGCGTGGTCTATACCTTGGAAGCTGAACATGGTACTAAGACTATGGTCATTAATTGAGATACCCAAAGAGATGCAGTGTTCAGCAAAGTGCTTAGCTACAGGGGTGGAGGGAGGGTCATGTTTGATGGAGAGCAAATGCTCCCTGACCCGGTCCTTGAGAAATCTGGTGGTCCTGCCTACATACTGTTTACAACAGATCTTACAATTAATTAAATAGACCACAAATCTGGAGTTACAGTCGAGTCTATATCTGATATCAAAACATTTACCCGTAGTCTTAGATTTAAATTCTCTGCCAGGAAGCGCAAATTCACAACTCTTACAGGGAGTTTTTCTACATCTAAAGAATCCCTTTTCTGTTTGTAACCAAGAGTTGATACTTTTTATTGAAAAGTCCCTATTTAGATGGTTACCAATAGTTCTTGCTTTTCTACTGACTAGCCTAATGCCCTGACTCTGTAAGGAATCTTGTAACAGGGCATCTCTGTCCAATACAGGTAGATATTTTTTATGATGTTGTTAATACGATTAAACTGTCTACTATAGCAGGTAGAGAAGGTTATAGGTGACTTTGAGCTTTTCTGACCACTGCTGTATTTATTATGGGATCTAGTTCTGAGGGTATCTTTAAGAAGCTCATCTCTATGCATGAGTTCAACCTCCTTGTTGACTTTTTCTAAGGTACTGATATCATAACCTCCAATGTGAAGACGCTGAGTGAGAGAATGAGCTTGTTCTAAGTAAGTATGAACATTGCTACAATTGCGTCTAAGACGCATGTATTCCCCTTTTGGGATAGCCTTTTTGAGGTGAGCTGGATGGTGTGAATCTGCTCGTAAAATCGTATTTCCTGATGTTGGTTTCCTGAATGTGGAAGTGATAATTGAATGTGACAAATTGTCTAACTTCAGTGTGATGTCTAAGAATGGTATGTCTTCTTTTGATGCTGTATATGTAAATCCTAAATTGAGATTATTATCATTTAGATATTTCACAAACATAGGTATTGAACTGATATCACCCTTCCATAATACAACTAAATCGTCGATATACCTTCTGTAAAATCCCATCTGTGACTTAAAGGGATTGTTGTCATGAAATATTTTCTGAAATTCAAAATGTGTTAGATAGAGATTTGCATATGATGGTGCAAACTTCGCACCCATGGCGGTGCCCTGGTTTTGTACATAATGAGTACCTTCAAAAGTAAAGTTGTTATGATTTAAAAGGAAATTTGCACCATCACATACAAATCTAATGAATCTATCTTCATATGTAGTGTACATCTCAAGCATGGACTGTAGGGCTTCAATTCCCTTATTGTGTGGTATGCATGAATATAATGAATTGACATCTATAGTGAGTAGGATGTCATTTTCATCAACATGCACAGAGTTTAGCAGTCTCAACAGATGCTTAGTATCACGAAGATATGCTGGAGTTATCTGAACAATAGGTTGTAAGACTGTATCAATAAAGGATCCAAGTTTTTCCCCTAGGGATCCCACACCCGAAATAATGGGTCGCCCAGGAGGGCGTTCTCTATTCTTATGTATTTTCGGTAAGTGCCTAAACACTGGTGTGTTGGGAAATTGATTTTTAAGCGAGTCAGCTTTCAACTTGGTGATGACCCCTTCCCGTACATAATTGTCTAAAAAGGCATTGAGTTCCATGACAAATTTCCTGGTAGGATTGAATGTCAATTTACGATAGGTGGTGTCATCACCAAGCTGTCTGAGAGCCTCATTAGTGTACTGTGCCCTGTCCTGTACTACTATACAACCACCCTTATCAGAGTTTTGAATGATGAGATCATTATTTTCTTGCAATTTTTTTTAAAATGATTCTCTCTTTCTTAGATAGATTATTGCTTTCCCCATATTTCGGTTTGGTACTGGTGTTATTTTCTCTGGCTAATGCATAGAGGTCCCTTTCAACCAGACTTTGGAAGACCTCTATAAAGTCCCCCCTCATTTGTATGGGATAAAAATATTTATTCGCATTAGTGGTAATGGTGGGGATACTGAGATTTTGTGTATTGGATCGTGCACTCTCACTTTCAAGTGATAATAAATTGACAATCTCACATTGATCGTCAAAATTAAAGCCATCAATATTTATATTACTAATAATTAGACTTTGGTTTATGTTATTTGTTGTTTCTCCATCAGTGTTATTTATCATAGATAAGTCACTGGCTGATTCTTGTGCAGAATTTTTGTTTGCTAAAGCAAAGTGTCTCTTTAATGTGAGCTTTCTAGTAAATCTGTTTAAGTCCACTAGTGTCCCAAAGAGGTTGAAATCTTTGCTTGGAGCGAATCCTAGGCCTTTAGAAAGAACAGTTAGTTCATCCTTATTTAGTTGTGTACTCGATAGATTGACCACATTGAGATCTTCGTAATGGTGATCCTGTTGATGGTGATTCTTACTCTCATTTATTATTTTCTCGATCCCCGGCCTCTTCCTCTTACAGGTCTCCTGCTTGGGTACCTCGCCGGAGTGACCGTGCCGACCTCGGTAGCTGAATCGTTTTTTGCAGGGACATTGGTTGAACCACTAGTGTGATTGGTTGATATAATCTCTTCTAGGGATCTGTGAGAGGATCCTTTCTTAGGTTTAACAGATGTTGCACTAATGCGGGTCTGATCTCTATCTTCGATGGGTGTAGAGGCTCGTGGACTCTCAAAACTGATATCTGTTTCAAAGCTGGAAAACGTAACTCTTTTATCAGCAGCTTTTCTCTTATGGTTGCGGTTGTTCCTCCTGTTTTGTCTGCTTGTGGTCCAGTTGTAAACAGTTTTTTAGTATTTGTAGTTTGAAAATTATTCAATGTCCTCTTAGCACATGCTCATACGAACTGGTTGCAGAACAATTCTTGTTCTAAACTTGCTGCCGTCTTTGGAAAAAGCCATTCCAATATGTTTCGAGTTTGCGGCGTTTCATTGTGTCCTCTGTGCTGCTTACTAATATTGATACAAGATATATACACATGTGTCACTGTGGACATAATGGCAATCCCGTTGCTTTCTCTCAAAAAGGGTTTCTTAGGACCCAGCGGTGGCAAGTTCCCACAGACGACAGCAACCGTGTCTCTAACCATAATGAACAGGTGCTAATTTTGTTACGTAAGCAAGTAAGCATTTTTAAGCTGTTTGTACTCTAACTTGTGTAAGTCCCTGACGAAGTGCCTCCGGGCAGGAAACGCGTCGGACGTTTGTGCTCAATGTACCCCTGAGTCTGTTTCACCCTGTGAATGTTTAATCTACCTTAATAAAGAAGTCTTTTACCTGCACCAAGGCCTGCGGCTATAATCAGTTTCAATACAGGTAACCTTATTTGTTCATTTAATTATATGTTTGGATGTCGGAGGAGTGAATCCATACCAGGTATTGGGACGGCCTGAGGGGCGTGACGAAGAGCGGCAATAGCGGTGAGACTATACTTGTTGTATTTACATGTTTGTAGTTCTTACTGAAGAACCATAACAAGATTGAACTCTATCACTGCCATAATTTGCCGACTGCAGCACATTATCCTCTCGGCTTAGATACATAGGTCTGTTACTCTCCACTGTCTAAAGGCTCCATTTTTTACTTTACTTTGCCTTCTAAGAAAACAAAGCGACACGCTAGTTTATTACTGCATATGTAAAACTGGATTGCATACTAAGAAAATCAGTGGCTTAATCACAACGTGCAGTTCTCACGAACTTTGTCTGTTATCTCTTTACAATTAAACCTAACACTACACTATCATTAAATAAATTAAATTAATTAACTACAAATACCTACAATTAAATAAACTAACTAAAGTACAAAAAATAAAAAAAAATAAGTTATAAAAAATAAAAAAATATTACAAGATTTTTAAGCTAATTACACCTAATCTAAGCCCCCTAATAAAATAACAAAGCCCCCCAAAATAAAAAAATGCCCTACCCTATTCTAAATTACAAAAGTTAACAGCTCTATTACCAGCCCTTAAAAGGGCCTTTTGCGGGGCATGCCCCAAAGTAATCAGCTCTTTTGCCTGTAAAAAAAAATACAAACCCCCACCACATTAAAACCCACCACCCACATACCCCTACTCTAACCCACCCAAACCCCCCTTAAAAAAACCTAACACTAACCCCCTGAAGATCTCCCTACCTTGAGTCGTCTTCAGCCAGCCGACCACCGATGGAACAGAAGAGGACATCCGGAGCGGCCGAAGTCATCATCCAAGGGGCGCTGAAGAGGTCTTCTATCCGATAGAAGTCTTCATCCATGCGGCGTCTTCAATCTTCATCCATCCGGAGCGGATCGGAGCCTTCTTCAAACGAGCCGACGCGGAGCCATCCTCTTCCAACGACGTCTACCCGACGAATGGATATTCCTTTAAGTGACGTCATCCAAGATGGCGTCCCTCGAATTCCGATTGGCTGATAGGATTCTATCAGCCAATCGGAATTAAGGTAGGAAAAATCTGATTGGCTGATGCAGCCAATCAGATTCAAGTTCAATCCGATTGGCTGATCCAATCAGCCAATGAGATTGAGTTCGCATTCTATTGGCTGTTCTGATCAGCCAATAGAATGTGAGGTCAATCTAATTGGCTGATTGCATCAGCCAATCAGATTTTTCCTACCTTAATTCCGATTGGCTGATAGAATCCTATCAGCCAATCGGAATTCGAGGGACGCCATCTTGGATGACGTCACTTAAAGGAATATCCATTCGTCGGGAAGGCGTCGTTGGAAGAGGATGGCTCCGCGTCGGCTCGTTTGAAGAAGGCTCCACTCCGGATGGATGAAGATTGAAGACGCCGCATGGATGAAGACTTCTATCGGATGGAAGACCTCTTCAGTGCCCCTTGGATGATGACTTCGGCCGCTCAGGATGTCCTCTTCTGTTCCATCGGTGGTCGACTGGCTGAAGACGACTCAAGGTAGGGAGATCTTCAGGGGGTTAGTGTTAGGTTTTTTTAAGGGGGGTTTGGGTGGGTTAGAGTAGGGGTATGTGGGTGGTGGGTTTTAATGTGGGGGGGGGGTTGTATTTTTTTTTACAGGCAAAAGAGCTGATTCATTTGGGGCATGCCCCGCAAAAGGCCCTTTTAAGGGCTGGTAATAGAGCTGTTAACTTTTGTAATTTAGAATAGGGTAGGGCATTTTTTTTATTTTGGGGGGCTTTGTTATTTTATTAGGGGGCTTAGATTAGGTGTAATTAGCTTAAAAATCTTGTAATATTTTTTTATTTTTTGTAACTTAGTTTTTTATATTTTTTGTACTTTTGTTAGTTTATTTAATTGTATTTAATTGTAGGTATTTGTAGTTAATTAATTTAATTTATTTAATGATAGTGTAGTGTTAGGTTTAATTGTAACTTAGGTTAGGATTTATTTTACAGTTAATTTTGTATTTCTTTTAGCTAGGTAGTTATTAAATAGTTAATAACTATTTAATAACTATTCTACCTAGTTAAAATAAATACAAAGTTACCTGTAAAATAAATATAAATCCTAAAATAGCTACAATGTAATTATTAATTACATTGGAGCTATATTAGGGTTTATTTTACAGGTAAGTATTTAGTTTTAAATAGGAATAATTTAGTTAATGATAGTGTAGTGTTAGGTGTAATTGTAACTTAGGTTAGTTTTTATTTTACAGGTAAATTTGTCTTTATTTTAACTAGGTAGCTATTAAATAGTTAATAACTATTTAATAGCTATTGTACCTAGTTAAAATAAATTGAAATTTGCCTGTAAAATAAAAATAAATCCTTAAATAGCTACAATACAATTATTAGTTAGATTGTAGCTAAATTAGGATTTATTTTAAAGATAAGTATTTAGTTTTAACTAGGAATAATTTAGTTAATAATAATAATAATTTGATTTAGATTTATTTAATTAATATTTAAGTTAGGGGGTGTTAGGGTTAGGGCTAGACTTAGGTTTAGGGGTTAATAATTTTATTATAGGTTGCGGTGGTATAGGGGGGCAGGATAGGGGTTAATTAATTTAATATATGTGTCGATGGTGTGGGGGGGGCAGATTAGGGGTTAATAAGTTTAATATAGGTGGCAGCGGGGTCTGGGAGTGGCGGTTTAGGGGTTAAACAATTTATTTAGTTGCGGCGAGGTCCAGGATCCGCAGAATAGGGGTTAATAAATTTGTTATGGGTGGCGGCGGTATAGGGGGGGCAGGATAGGGGTTAATAAGTATAATGTAGGTGGCGGCGGGGTCCGGGAGCGGCGGTTTAGGGGTTAATACATTTATTATAGTTGCGGCGGGGTCTAGGAGCTGCGGTTTAGGGGTTAATAACTTTATTCAGTTGCGGGGGGCTCCGGGGGTGCTAGTATAGGGGGTAGAACAGTATAGTATAGTGTGAGTGCTTAGTGGCAGGGGTATTAATAAAGCTGTAGAAAAGCCGAAGAGCAGCGAGATCGATGTGTGATAACTATCACAGTCCACTGCTCATCGCCCCGTACTTGGTGCGCGGCTTTTGGACAGCTTTTTTAATAACTTTGGCGAGCATATTCAGGTCCGCGGCGGCGATGTGAGGCGAGCTTAGGCGGGCGTATTGGGACGGCGAATGCAAGCAAATTTTGGAGCTTGATAACTAGAGGCCACTGTTATTATCTGATTTTGCGCGCCAGCTTGTATTACTGTATAGTGATGACATGCTGTCACTCTTTTGCAATCTTGCTTAATTGTACAATAATAACCTTTTGAATTTAAACCAGTTGTTTCAAGTTGTATTTTTTTTTCTTCAACAACACCAAAACCACTTTACCACACACTGTAGATCCACCACTTTAGCACATATTGGTTATAAATCTGCCTTACCTATAAACACATCAATAGTGCAAGTAGCTTACTGAATCTGCATCAATGACCCAGAGTCCAGACATCCTCATCCCTTACACTAAGTATATCTATACCCCAAAGTTGTCAATATCTCCGTTTCTCACAAGGATCACTTATGGGCTGATTGAAGATTAGAACATTACATCTGTGGGTACAAATAGTTCTCCTAAAATCTATGTATTAAGGGTACATGGGATACAGATATGTTTTTTTCTTCTAATTATATGTACCTTTATTTATATATTTTTTTAAATCCACATACTTTAAGTCGGCACCTTTTTTTTAATTTTTAGCAATATCAGAAAAAAAAGAGTCAAATGTACACAACTCTGTAGCGATACAATAAATATAAACATATAAAAATAAGACAGTGTTGTGAAAAGTATTAGTATAACTTCAGGATTTTTTAGCTCAGGAAATATAAAGTACAAACCAGAGAATCTCTCGGAGCTCATGGGTAGCTATTATTAGCATCAGCATAAAACATTCAACTGAAGAAAATGAGAAATGCTACAACATCTTATGTATCAGACATTAATACAATAATTAAAGGTAGTGCTTATCATGAAAGGGGGCATAGCTCATATCAGATGAGAAATCATATTCCCCTTTGTGAATGTAACACAGTCAGATATTTTTACATATCCATCCTAATTTTGTGTTGTCAAATCTCAGCAGCTTAGGTGCTCCAGTGACACGAAGGATCAACAAACCTAGCTATCAGCTAGATTACAAGTTGTGCGTTATGACTCAAATTGTAGCATTATTGCCCATAACGCATCAATTTCCATAACGCAGCCATTACAAGTTTAAAAAAACCTCCATAGCGCAACCAAAATCCCCATTTACAAACAAATCCATAACGCTATCCCAGACCAGTAGTTATTGATATATCGCAACCAAAATCCCCATTTACGCACAAATCCATAACGCTATCCCAGACCAGTAGTTATTGATATATCGCAACCAAAATCCCCATTTACGCACAAATCCATAACGCTATCCCAGACCAGTAGTTATTGATATATCGCAACCAAAATCCCCATTTACGCACAAATCCATAACGCTATCCCAGACCAGTAGTTATTGATATATCGCAACCAAAATCCCCATTTACGCACAAATCCATAACGCTATCCCAGACCAGTAGTTATTGATATATCGCAACCAAAAACCTTCATTAATCACTTCAAAAATATTATACAAAGTACACTTATACTCATACAAACACTGTACAATAAATTACTTTTTAAGCCATTTTACAATGACTCACATAGACATACATGGACATACACTCATTTAGTATTATTATTATACTTTATTTATTAAGCGCCAACATATTCCGCAGCGCTGTCCATGGATACAATTAATTTAAATAAAACAATACAAGACTTGTAAAATACAGGACAAAATTTACCAACAGGAGGGATTGAGGGCCCTATTCCCGTGGGAACTTACAATCTCCGTACAAATATCATCACATACATACAGAATTATCTACATACAAACAATATACAGCAGATTACGTACACAAAACATTTTTGCAATATGAAATTATCATGATTTCATGTACTATTTCACAGAATGACATGATGTTACTCACTTAGCGCTCAACAGGAGTGTTTGAAGCTTTTTTTTCTTCTATTTCTCTCCTCCATTGCCTTCTATGGGGAATACATGCTCGTGCACGCGACCGGCCTCTTTCCGTAATGCACACAATAATTTTCTCTTTTTATACTTGTAATATGGGCTGCCTACAGTTTGCGCTAATTTATAAATTCTTGCGTAGGTCGCGCAATGACAAATAGATCACAAAATATACTGTTTGGCACTGTAGTTATGTGTTTTACATGTGTGAACATCAGTACAAGGTCAAAATCATTTAGGAAATTACATTACATCAAGTATAAGTCACAATCAATTGTATCATTACAAATAGGAAATCATCTTCAAGAATAAACACATATTTAAAGTGACATAAAACTCCATTTTTATATTTCCTAATTTAGAAAGAGTTTGCAATTTTAAACAGTTTTCTAATTTACTTCTATTATATATATATTAATTTATTCTCTTCATATCATTTGCTGAACAGCATATCTAGATATGCTCAGTAACTGCTGATTGGTGGCTGCACATAGATGCCTTGTGTGATTGGCTCACCCATGTGCATTGCTATTTATTCAACAAAGGATATATAAACAATGAAGCTATTTAGATCATAGAAGTACATTGGAATGTTGTTTAAAATTGTATTCTTTGTCTGAATCATGAAAGAAAAGTTATGGCTTTAGTGTCTCTTTAAGATCGGGATTTAAACATAATATACCATTAGGAATTTTGTCTAGTTCAAATATATCATTAGAAAATATTCTATTTGTCGCTTTTTTGGAAGGAACAACAATGCTATACTGCTTTATATAAATGAACATATGTGGAAGAGAATCACAATACATACATAGATTTACATAACTCACATCACACAACAACAAAACACACATTTATCTTCTTAATCATCACACAATAATAATGTTGCAAAGTAGAAAACGAAGATTTGGAAAGTAGACAGGCATGTAGCTAATATGATGACATCATTCTAAACTTCAACCATAGGGATTGTATCATTTTGTGCTGCCCTAGGCATTTCAAATTTCTGCTGCCCCCTACACCCCCCCACCCCCACCATTATGGTGCGCGGCTTTTGGACAGCTTTTTTAATAACTTTGGCGAGCGTATTCAGGTCCGCGGCGGCGATGTGAGGCGAGCTTAGGCGGGCGTATTGGGACGGCGAATGCAAGCAAATTACGGAGCTTGATAACTAGAGGCCACTGTTATTATCTGATTTTGCGCGCCAGCTTGTATTACTGTATAGTGATGACATGCTGTCACTCTTTTGCAATCTTGCTTAATTGTACAATAATAACCTTTTGAATTTAAACCAGTTGTTTCAAGTTGTATTTTTTTTTCTTCAACAACACCAAAACCACTTTACCACACACTGGAGATCCACCACTTTAGCACATATTGGTTATAAATCTGCCTTACCTATAAACACATCAATAGTGCAAGTAGCTTACTGAATCTGCATCAAGGACCCAGAGTCCAGACATCCTCATCCCTTACACTAAGTATATCTATACGCCAAAGTTGTCAATATCTCCGTTTCTCACAAGGATCACTTATGGGCTGATTGAAGATTAGAACATTACATCTGTGGGTACAAATAGTTCTCCTAAAATCTATGTATTAAGGGTACATGGGATACAGATATGTTTTTTTCTTCTAATTATATGTACGTTTATTTATATATTTTTTTAAATCCCCATACTTTAAGTCGGCACCTTTTTTTTAATTTTTAGCAATATCAGAAAAAAAAGAGTCAAATGTACACAACTCTGTAGCGATACAATAAATATAAACATATAAATATAAGACAGTGTTGTGAAAAGTATTAGTATAACTTCAGGATTTTTTAGCTCAGGAAATATAAAGTACAAACCAGAGAATCTCTCGGAGCTCATGGGTAGCTATTATTAGCATCAGCATAAAACATTCAACTGAAGAAAATGAGAAATGCTACAACATCTTATGTATCAGACATTAATACAATAATTAAAGGTAGTGCTTATCATGAAAGGGGGCATAGCTCATATCAGATGAGAAATCATATTCCCCTTTGTGAATGTAACACAGTCAGATATTTTTACATATCCATCCTAATTTTGTGTTGTCAAATCTCAGCAGCTTAGGTGCTCCAGTGACACGAAGGATCAACAAACCTAGCTATCAGCTAGATTACAAGTTGTGCGTTATGACTCAAATTGTAGCATTATGGCCCATAATGCATCAATTTCCATAACGCAGCCATTACAAGTTTAAAAAAACCTCCATAGCGCAACCAAAATCCCCATTTACAAACAAATCCATAACGCTATCCCAGACCAGTAGTTATTGATATATCGCAACCAAAATCCCCATTTACGCACAAATCCATAACGCTATCCCAGACCAGTAGTTATTGATATATCGCAACCAAAATCCCCATTTATGCACAAATCCATAACGCTATCCCAGACCAGTAGTTATTGATATATCGCAACCAAAATCCCCATTTACGCACAAATCCATAACGCTATCCCAGACCAGTAGTTATTGATATATCGTAACCAAAAACCTTCACTAATCACTTCAAAAATATTATACAAAGTACACTTACACTCATACAAACACTGTACAATAAATTACTTTTTAAGCCATTTTACAATGACTCACATAGACATACATGGACATACACTCATTTATTATTATTATTATTATACTTTATTTATTAAGCGCCAACATATTCCGCAGCGCTGTCCATGGATACAATTAATTTAAATAAAACAATACAAGACTTGTAAAATACAGGACAAAATTTACCAACAGGAGGGATTGAGGGCCCTATTCCCGTGGGAACTTACAATCTCCGTACAAATATCATCACATACATACAGAATTATCTACATACAAACAATATACAGCAGATTACGTACACAAAACATTTTTGCAATATGAAATTATCATGATTTCATGTACTATTTCACAGAATGACATGATGTTACTCACTTAGCGCTCAACAGGAGTGTTTGAAGCTTTTTTTTTTCTATTTCTCTCCTCCATTGCCTTCTATGGGGAATACATGCTCGTGCACGCGACCGGCCTCTTTCCGTAATGCACACAATAATTTTCTCTTTTTATACTTGTAATATGGGCTGCCTACAGTTTGCGCTAATTTATAAATTCTTGCGTAGGTCGCGCAATGACAAATAGATCACAAAATATACTGTTTGGCACTGTAGTTATGTGTTTTACATGTGTGAACATCAGTACAAGGTCAAAATCATTTAGGAAATTACATTACATCAAGTATAAGTCACAATCAATTGTATCATCACAAATAGGAAATCATCTTCAAGAATAAACACATATTTAAAGTGACATAAAACTCCATTTTTATATTTCCTAATTCAGAAAGAGTATGCAATTTTAAACAGTTTTCTAATTTACTTCTATTATATATATATTAATTTATTCTCTTCATATCATTTGCTGAACAGCATATCTAGATATGCTCAGTAACTGCTGATTGGTGGCTGCACATAGATGCCTTGTGTGATTGGCTCACCCATGTGCATTGCTATTTATTCAACAAAGGATATATAAACAATGAAGCTATTTAGATCATAGAAGTACATTGGAATGTTGTTTAAAATTGTATTCTTTGTCTGAATCATGAAAGAAAAGTTATGGCTTTAGTGTCTCTTTAAGATCGGGATTTAAACATAATATACCATTAGGAATTTTGTCTAGTTCAAATATATCATTAGAAAATATTCTATTTGTCGCTTTTTTGGAAGGAACAACAATGCTATACTGCTTTATATAAATGAACAACATATGTGGGAGAGAATCACAATACATACATAGATTTACATAACTCACATCACACAACAACAAAACACACATTTATCTTCTTAATCATCACACAATAATAATGTTGCAAAGTAGAAAACGAAGATTTGGAAAGTAGACAGGCATGTAGCTAATATGATGACATCATTCTAAACTTCAACCATAGGGATTGTATCATTTTGTGCTGCCCTAGGCACTCAAATTTCTGCTGCCCCCTACACCCCCCCCCACCCCCACCAGGTTTTATGTCTTTTTTAGCCATAATATTTTTTTGTCAGGGTATAACACACACACACACATATATATATTTACTATATGCATATACATATATACTATATATCTATAAAATGGATCATTATAGTTGAACAATGACATGGTCTAAGACTATCTACCACAAAGGGGTTAAAAAAACACTATAGTACTCATGAACTGCAAAGTACTGATTCGGCAGCGCTAGTCGCACTTCTCAGATGTGTAATTTGTGCTGCTGAGCTGTGATTTCTGCTCTCGTCTGGACTAGCAGTAGTGCAAGGTTGAAAGAATTAAAAAATATATGCTCAGATTAAAATTACAGCTTGTAATTTTTTGACTATGATGGCGCTTTAATACTTACTTGAGACTTTCATTATTTATTTTGTCCCCTTTTCCTGAATTGTGAAATTTCCAATTTCCCAGAGTTTCTATGAAGTAATGGGTACTGCCATGTTAAAAAGTAGTTATCCCTTGTCTAGTCTCTTCTACTGAGGACAATTGAAGACAAAAAGTGTGCAAATGAAATCTTTTAAAATATAACAATGCTAAAGAAATGTTTTAAAATGCTAAAATTACTTTAACATTTGTATATTCCACAAACCATTGTTTGCACAGTTGCACACTCTATGTCCCTAATTGCCCTCAGCAGAAAAGATTAGATAAGAGAAACCTAGGTTTTAACATGGCAGTGCCTAATTCTTTATAGAAGCTAAAATTGTATACATAGTTCTTAAAATTTAAACTGGTATTTTAAAGATACATCTACATATTCCTAAGGTAACTTTTGCTTTCATTATATCATAACTAGCATGTATTTGTGGTTTTATTCTTTATTCCCTATTAAAAGCTGAATGATATTTAAAGTCTTCAGTAAAATAAATGTTAGAAAAAAAAGAAAAGAAAATGCATACATTTTTAGTAAAACAAATGTAAAATTAAAAATAAAATATTTGGGTGTGTCCACAAAGCTTTTAGCTAATTTTTGTATTTATAGATGACAACCTTTGACTTTAATTATCAACGTTTCCCAAGACACACAAATGTATGTACATATGCTGACAGCCACACAAAAACGCATATACATACTAACACACACTCACATAGTTAAAAAGTTTGATGAACATTTGTCTTTACACTTTCGATCAACAACCTGAGCTAAGCAATTCATTTTGAAGCAGCCCTCATGTAATACACTTGTAATGGACATAACATTTCCCACCATGGATGCATAGATTCTATTTTTAGTAAGCTAAGATGGTGAATTAGTAATTTGCTTCCTTTAACACAAAACTGACCCTCAACAAACAGAAAACGAAAACCATTTCTTGTTTAAGCTCTTGACAGCTCTGAAAATAACTGTAGGCAGTTGCCATACACATATTTTATCCCCATGTATCTATATTTGCAGTTCTGAGAACATACTGAATAAAGTTATTTACAAGTGGTTCCCTTTGCCTGTGCTTTTAATGCGTTGCATGTGTCAGAAAGGTTTGTGGACAAGGTAGGCAATTATGGCGCCGTATCTATATCGATAGAGACACATTAAATAGTTTTTATTCTAAAGCCATAGTTTACCTGCTCTGTATGAACGTAGATCCTCTCCTGACAGCCTCCTCTTCCGCCCACACAAGTAAGGCCCGTCCAAGTCCGCCTAGCTCAGACGCTGAAGCGCTGCAGTAAACCAGCCACACCAAGCTAAAAATGTTATGTGTGTCTGGCGGGCGGCAGCCGCATAAACCACCTGCAAAAGCAGGGCACCCATGGGTCTCTGGGGGCTTCAAACAAGGGGGCGCCAGAGAGCTAAATTTTAAGGCACAAGTGGCATCCTCATTATTGAATTTTACAACGTACAGTTACAACGTGACTCCCATTCAGCTACAGTAGAGAGGGTGTAAGAGTGCCGCCCCCCAAAAAGTGCCGCACTAGGCACAGGTCTTGTTGTCCTAGGCCAAAATACGCCCCTGTATTAGACCAAGTTTAATACATTTCACTTTACCATTTTGCTATGAAACCCCAGGGAAGTGATTAGTGTTTTTTAGTTGTGAATACTTTACAGCTGTTAAAGACAATTAAACTCAGGTGTGGCTCATGATTACTGCTCCTAGGGTTTAAAAGGGAAGCATCTATCTAGCTAAGTAGATTACAGCCAGGCAGGAGACCTGATATGATTTGTTGTGAAAAATATGATGTACTAAACGTTTTGCTGGATTTCTGTTTGCTGTTACATTCTGTAAAGGACATTATTATTGCTGCAAACAATGCAGACAGAGATTTGCTGTTTTGGAAGCTTGTGCAAAGACAGAACCTGTTCCTTTTGCCTTACTTGTGAACAAACTGTATGCTGCTGTTAAAGTCACCTTGCTATTTTGGAAGAAAATAAAGTTTTGAAAACTTTAACTGGATTGTCCTCTATCGCATTTAAACCCGAGAAGACAGTGGTTGCCAAAGATTCTTGTTACATATGGTGGAGAAGGCAGGCCGCCATATTTTATGTCTGTGAGTTTTATAATTTGCAAACAGCATGGAGGAAGTTATTAAAGCACTGATTCAGTCTACCGCTGTGCAACAGGAGGCCAATAGAAAAGCTGCTGAAAACAGTGCAGCTCTTTAGCAGTTGGTGTTGGCACAGATGGAGAACGCTATGGTTATGGCAAAAACACAGAAAGAGAGTACTGAAGTGCTGGTGCAACAGATGGTCACATTTCAAGCAGAAACATTCAGGAAGGTTTGTGAGGAATAGCAGAACGCCACATGCACATTGCAGCAAGAGATTCAGCTATATCTGAGAGACTGAATCCTGCTGGTGGCTGTCAAAGCTCTAAAGTTATACGAGCTAGTCACTATATTCAAAAGATGTCTGCAGCGGACGATGTTGAGGCGTACCTTCTTGTCTTTGAGAGAACAGCGGAAAGAGAACGATGACCAGCAGATGAGTGGGCGAGCATACTTGCACCTTTTTTGAGTGGAGAACCTCAAAAAGCCTACTTTCACCTAGAGCCTGAGGAAGCGGGGACTATGACAAGCTGAAGGCTGAGATCCTGGCACACCTAGGAGTGACTTCTGCAGTAATTGCTCAAAGATTCCGCTCTTGGAGATATGCATCTGATAAAGCTGCAAGATCACAGATGTTTGACCTCATTCACCTTGCCAGGAAATGGCTGCAACCAGAGGTTAACTCCACTAATAAGATTGTGGAGTTATTGGTGATGGATCGCTTTCAATGAGGATTACCTGCTTCCCTGTGTCGATGGGTCAGTCAGGGTGATCCTCAAACTGCAGACCAACTGATTGCTCTAGTGGAAAGGTATATTGCGGCAGAAGTTTTGCATCTACCTCCAGCAGATTTAGCCTCCTCTCCTATTTGCCAGAACTCTACAAGAACTGATAAGACTGCTCAAGGGAGGAAGGGGGTCAGAGGCCAGCAGTTATATTTATAAGATACAAGGGACACTACTCTGGGAGATAGAGGAACTTTTAAATATAACCAGCCTGGAAGGAAATCTAATTATAGTATTAAATGTTTTAAGTGTAATGAGGTTGGTCATGTTGCCAGAGACTGTGCCCTTAAAAATGAACTGATGGACTATAGTACAAGTGATAATACAGGACCACACTCATTTCTGTCTAACTGTATTCATCCTGATAATAGCGATGTCTCTCACATGTGTTTGGTGACTGTAAATGATAGAATGTGTAAAGCATTACTTGATTCAGGTAGTATGGTTACATTAGTGGCAAAATGTATAGTACCTGATGTGAATATAGATCATATGCATAAAATGGGTATTCTTTGTGTTCATGGTGATAAACTTGAATATGCTACAGATAATGTAAATTTCGAAACACAATGGGGTTCTTTAAAACATTGGGTAGGTGTAGTACCCAAATTAGCTCATGAGGTGGTGATAGGAAGAGATTTTCCTAAGTTTTTTTAATTATGGGCTTTAATAGTAAATTCAGCTAAGGAGTCCCAAGGGAATGAAACAATTGTGGATTTTGTGTTTCCTTTTTTTTAATAGATTTGGACAAAAACAGTAAAGGTAAAACTTATTGTCCTATGCCTGTATTGATAGGAGACCAGTCTCTCCAGAATAATGAACCAGTTGTTAGTACAGAAAGCAATGATGATTTATTAGATTTGGAGGTTAATTGTGGTAATTTTAAAAGTGCCCAATGGGAGGATCCCACTTTGGCTGAAGCAAGAAATGATATCCGGTTTGTAAATGGTGTTATTTCACAGCCAGAAAATCCATTACCTTATCCTCACTTTGAAGTAAATAATAACCTGCTATACAGAATAGACAAAAAGGGCACAGATATTGTTGTTGGTACCTCAAGTTTTTCGTAATACAGTGTTAAATATTGCACATAGTCACATACTAGGGGGGGCACCTGGGAATGGATAAGACTAAATAAAGGGTCCTTAGAAGGTTTTACTGGTCAGGTTTTTTAAAGGCCATTCATAATTATTGCTCTTCATTTCCCAAGTGCCAGCTAACTGCTCCCACTAAGATTTTCATAGTCCATTAGTGCCTTTACCAATCATTGATGTGCCATTCGAAAGAATTGCCATGGACTTGATAGGTCCACTGGTGAAGTCAGCCAGAGGACACCAGTATATACTGGTTGTCCTGGATTATGCAACCCGCTATCCTGAGGCAGTACCCCTACGTAATAGTTCTGCAAAATTTATAGCAAAGGAACTTATGCTTATGTTTAGTAGAGTGGGTATACCCAAGGAAATGTTGACAGATTAAGGGACTCCTTTTATGTCTAAGGTTACAAAAGAATTGTGTAAACTGCTCCATATTAAGCATCTGAAAACTTCAGTATATCACCCTCAAATCGATGGGCTGGTAGAGAGGTTCAATAAGACCCTAAAGAGTATGTTACGGAAGGCAATTGATGTGGATGGAAAAAATTGGGACCTTTTATTGCCTTATTTAATGTTTTCTATCAGGGAAGTTCCTCAGGCCTCAACAGGGTTTTCACCTTTTGAACTTTTGTATGGTCGACATCCACGTGGGTTACTTGATATTGTTAAAGAGACATGGGAACAGGAAACTACATCCCATAGAAGTGTTATTGAGCATATATCTCAAACGCAGGATCAAATGGAGGCTTTCATGCCCATAGTTAGGGAACATATGGGAAAAGCCCAAGAAGCACAAAAACACAGTTATAATCATAATTCTAGGGTTAGAGTGTTTCAGCCTGGTGACAGGGTACTAGTTTTAGTCCCTACAGTAGAAAATACATTTTTGGCTACTTGGCATGGCCCATATGATGTAATTGAAAGGGTGGGTGATGTAAACTATAAGGTGAGTCAGCCAGGGAGAAGAAAACCTGAGCAGATATATCACATTAGTTTACTGAAGCCCTGGAAGGATAGGGGGATTTTGTGTGTGGTAAATACAACAGAGATACCTGTTACTGAGCCAGAGGTAAATGTTTCTGAAACCCTATCTGTGCATCAAAAGCAAGAGGTCAAGGACTTTATTAGAAGGAACAGAGAGGTTTTTTCCATGATGCCAGGGAGAACTAACATAATTATACATGACATAGTTACAGAACCAGGTAAAAAAGTTTCCCTTAAACCCTATAGAGTTCCTGAAGCCCAAAGGGAGGCTATTAAATTGGAGGTGGAAAAAATGTTAAAACTTGGAGTGATTGAAGAATCATACAGTGATTGGAGCAGTCCAATTGTGTTAGTTCCTAAACCGAATGGTACTTTACGATTTTGTAACGATTATTGTAAATTAAATTGTATTTCAAAATTTGATACCTACCCAATGCCTAGGGTTGATGAGTTAATAGAAAAACTAGGAAAAGCACGTTATTTAACAACAATTGATTTAACGAAAGGCTATTGGTAGGTACCCCTAACTGATCAGGCAAAGGAGAAAACTGCTTTTTCAACTCCAGATGGGTTGTTTCAGTATACAGTTTTGCCATTTGGGTTACATGGCGCTCCTGCAACATTTCAGAGAATGATGGATAGAATTCTAAAGCCCCATGTTCGTTATGCTGCAGCGTATCTTGATGATGTAATCATTTATAGTACAGATTGGGAATCACATCTCCCAAAAGTTCAGGCAGTTCTTGACTCCATTCTCTTTGCTGGCTTAACTGCGAATCCTTCAACATGTACCATAGGTTTAGAGGAAGCAAAGTACTTGGGATATACAATTGGGAGAGGATTAATTAAGCTACAGACAACTAAAATAGAAGCCATACAAAACTGGCCCCAGCCCCTAACTAAGAAACAAGTTAGAGCTTTTTTGGGTTTGACTGGATATTATAGAAGGTTTATTCCAGATTTTGCTACAATAGCTGCTCCTTTAACTGATCTTACAAAGGCAAAATCACCAGTGATGGTTAAATGGTCTACAGAAGCAGACAAGGCTTTTAAGCATTTCAAAGATGCCCTGTGTGGCTATCCAGTTTTGGTAACTCCAGATTTTTGTAAAGATTTTATAGTGCAGACTGATGCTTCTGATATTGGTGTGGGGGCTGTTCTTTCCCAAGTGTACCAAGGGGAGGAGCATCCTGTATTATTTCTTAGTAGAAAATTAAACCAACAAGAGAAAAAATACTCTATTGTTGAAAAAGAATGTTTAGCTGTTAAGTGGGCTTTGGAGTCTCTTCGGTACTATTTGTTGGGGAGGAAATTCAGGTTGATTACAGATCATGCTCCTCTCAAATGGATGAGTCAGAATAAAGAGAGAAATGCAAGAGGGAATAGATGGTTTCTTAGTCTGCAGCCTTTTCATTTCTTTGTTGAGCACAGAGCAGGTCTTTTGCAGGGCAATGCTGATGGTCTTTCAAGGGTACACTCTTTAATGTCTATGGTTGCTCACTCCACCAAGTGTGAGCTGAGGGGGAGGAAGTGTGACAGAAAGTCTGGTTTGGTGATAGAGGGAGTATATATTAGACCAAGTTTAATACATTTCACTTTACCATTTTGCTAAGAAACCCCAGGGAAGTGATTAGTGTTTTTTAGTTGTGAATACCTTACAGCTGTTAAAGACAATTAATCTCAGGTGTGGCTCATGATTACTGCTCCTAGGGTTTTAAAGGGAAGCTTTTCTCTAGCTAAGTAGATTACAGCCAGGCTGGAGGCCTGATATGATGTGTTGTGAAAAATATGATGTACTAAACGTTTTGCTGGATTTCTGTTTGCTGTTACATTCTGTAAATGACATTTGTATTGCTGCAGACAATGCAGACAGAGATTTGCTGTTTTGGCAGCTTGTGCAAAGACTGAATCTGTTCCTTTTGCCTTACTTCTGAACAAACTGTATGCTGCTGTTAAAGTCACCTTACTATTTTGGAAGAAAATAAAGTTTTGAAAACATTAACTGGATTGTCCTCTATTGCATTTAAACCCTAGAAGACAGTGGTTGCCAAAGGTTCTTGTTACAATATATAATATTATATATACGTCAGTCGTTACTTTATCATTTTGCACCAATATTGCAGCAACACTGCTCAATCTGAATCTATGCCATGTCTATGCACAAATTATAGACAAGTATGCACTTTGAATCATGTTAGCGTGGACTTGTGGTTTTTAATATAACTGTTTACTAAGTATTTGTTACGCATATGAACAAACATTACAAAGATACACTGTATATGTTATATTTTACACTTTAACACTTTCATATAAAGATTTATTGGGGAAAAACAAAATTTTAACAAGTGACAGTGGATGGTACACTAAGCGCCTGCCTAAAGGACCCTAGCTCTGGATATTGGCTCCTAGTCGCCAATAGAATAAATAAATAGAAAAAGATTGGAACCAAAGCGCCTAAAAGGCCGGGTCTGAACAAAGTTGCTTCAAAAATAAAAATTACACTTTAATTCTTTACAGACATGGATCCATGTTACATAATAAAAAACAACTTAAAATACTTTAAACAATAAAATAATAAAAGAATCACTGATGATTCTCTTGTAGGTAACTGGTACAGACCTATCTATACTGGTATCCCAGTATCTCTAGGTACGGCGGTCACCTTTCTAGGTGTGATGTGCCTATGTACCTGATATTGAGGTAGACTCCCTAAATATATGAGTGGTGCTTTAAGTGCAAATATGTGCTAGAGGATACCAAATCCTTCTATATAATCAATGAACAAAAAATAACAAGGTGGTGGTGTATTGAAGTAACGGTGATAAGTATTAAAACTTGAATGAAATAATATTGATGCAGGTAATAAACATTCAAATGTGAATATTCAAACAGAAAAAATATAAGCAAGAAGTTGCAAATGTGAAAACGAAGACATAAACAAAAACAAAAACAAAAACAGTCCTCCAAATGATAGTGTTAAATCCAAATTGCAGTGTTCACTCCAAAAAGTGATGGTAATAAAAACACAAAATGAAAAACCAAAGCTAAAAAATCAGTGGCCACTGTAAATTATGAGCATAACAAGTCAATCCTGTGAAGAGAAAAATATATTCCTGTAACCTTAGCAGTACCGGAAAATGGTGATATATCAAAGTCTCATCCGGGGCCCGGCTGACCCAAATCACACCTGATAAAGCTGGATGTCTCAGGTGACCGCCTCTCCCACTGCAGATGTCTCAGGTGTCTGCAATCACAAGCTGTTTATGGATATTGTCTCCTACTGCCGCTGTCTCAGCTGAGAGTATCTCCTACTGCAGCTGTCTCAGCTGAGAGTGTCTCCTACTGCAGCTGTCTCAGCTGAGAGTGTCTCCTACTGCAGCTGTCTCAGCTGAGAGTGTCTCCTACTGCAGCTGTCTCGGGTGAGAGTGTTTCTTACTGCCGCTGTCTCAGCTGAGAGTGTCTCCTACTGCCGCTGTCTCAGGTGAGAGTGTCTGCTACTGCAGCTGTCTCAGGTGAGAGTTCTCTTACTGCACCTGTTTCAGGTGAGTGTCTCAGGATAGCCAGACTGCAGGTGAGCACGAGCTGCTGCTGTCTCAGGTGAGAGTGTCTCTTACTGCACCTGTCTCAGGTGAGTGTCTCGGGATAGCCAGACTACAGGTGTGCACGAGCTGCTGCTGTCTCAGGTGAGAGTGTCTCCATAAACAGCTTGTGATTGCAGACACCTGAGACATCTGCAGTGGGAGAGGCGGTCACCTGAGACATCCATCTTTATCAGGTGTGATTTGGGTCAGCCGGGCCCCGGATGAGACTTTGATATATCACCATTTTCCGGTACTGCTAAGGTTACAGGAATATATTTTTCTCTTCACAGGATTGACTTGTTATGCTCATAATTTACAGTGGCCACTGATTTTTTAGCTTTGGTTTTTCATTTTGTGTTTTTATTACCATCACTTTTTGGAGTGAACACTGCAATTTGGATTTAACACTATCATTTGGAGGACTGTTTTTGTTTTTGTTTTTGTTTTTGTTTATGTCTTCGTTTTCACATTTGCAACTTCTTGCTTATATTTTTTCTGTTTGAATATTCACATTTGAATGTTTATTACCTGCATCAATATTATTTCATTCAAGTTTTAATACTTATCACCGTTACTTCAATACACCACCACCTTGTTATTTTTTGTTCATTGATTATATAGAAGGATTTGGTATCCTCTAGCACATATTTGCACTTAAAGCACCACTCACATATTTAGGGAGTCTACCTCAATATCAGGTACATAGGCACATCACACCTAGAAAGGTGTCCGCCGTACCTAGAGATACTGGGATACCAGTATAGATAGGTCTGTACCAGTTACCTACAAGAGAATCATCAGTGATTCTTTTATTATTTTATTGTTTAAAGTATTTTAAGTTGTTTTTTATTATGTAACATGGATCCATGTCTGTAAAGAATTAAAGTGTAATTTTTATTTTTGAAGCAACTTTGTTCAGACCCGGCCTTTTAGGCGCTTTGGTTCCAATCTTTTTCTAAAAACAAAATTTTAAATAAACACACAAAAAATGCCCACGTTGAAAGCATTCGCTTTGCTTTAGATATAATCAAGTGTATACAATCAGCAATCATTACGAACACGCTACCATTGGACATTTTGCACTATAAATCACCCAAACACCATGGCCAATAGGTCCCTTATGACGACATTGTATCAGATCGCTTTTGTGTATTTGAATACCTTGTTACTCATTTTGTGTTTGCTCTGCTATTTGGCTTGTGCTGCTTGGCTCTGCAAATATGGACAACCCCCAGTTGGATTGTATTGGTGCTGTTGGACAAGTTATGTACTTGCTCGGCGCCTCGAAGAGGAGCATGTGGAATGCCTGAGGATTAGGGCTCCTCCTGTACACAGGGTGAGGCTTACCTTGGATAACATGAGCGATGCAGAGGTTTTTGACAAGTATTGGCTCAATAGACGGCAGATATTGAGCCTTTATGATGTACTAAGACCTTATCTGGAGCCACGCAGAAGTATGCGCACTGCTATTCCTGGCATGTCCTGGCGTCCGGAGGCTTTCAATCCACAGAAGGTTACTTGTCTGGTATGCCTCTATGATTGTAGACACCTCAAGAAGGTATTCTATCAAATAGCTGAAATGCCAAATGTTTTGGGAGCAATGGATTGTACCCATGTTGTTCTGCGGGCTCCAGCAGAAGAGAGTTCTTTCCGAAAAGTCAAAGACTTTCATAGTGTGAACGTGCAGTTCATTTGCTATGCACAGATGCAAATTATGAATGTGTTTGCAAATTTTGGGGGCGCCAGTCACAACGCCTATATCCTCAAACAGTCCTCACTCTGGGAAGAGTTTGAGGACAGACAGTTTCCCCACGGGTGGCTTGTTGGTGAGTACTTGTGCACAGCCGGGTTAAGAAGTTAGACAATTGCTACTGTAATGTTCACAAACAGTTGTGTTTGTGTAATGTGCAAAATGTGCAGATATTAGACGTGCGTTTAGTTTCTTTCCAAATCGAAAATTCGGACGAATTTGTCAAATTCGGAGCTTTGGATCGATTCGCATTTCCGAATTGCTGTAGCAATGAAACTAATGAATAAATCCAAATTATTTCGGATTTATTCGTTACATTCAGATGGCCATGGACTAATCACAATTACACTAGTATTGTACAGTATATTAGGTTATATCACTCTGCTATGGTTTACACCTAATTTTACAGTACATAATACTAGTCTAATACACAGCACATCCCAGCTAACACATACCGAACTTCCAAATTTACAAATCGAATCCGAACCAAATACATCCAAATGTATTTGAATCCGAATGAATCCAAAACGAATGCATTCGAATGTATCCAAATTTGAATGTATCTGAAAACGAAATTCGAAAACATCCGAATCGGTCCGAAACGAACCAAAACAAATTTTTCCGCTGCGCACAAGTCTAGCAGATATAGGCCTCTAGTTATCAACGTGTCTACTTACCTGCCTTCGGCGGCCCCAATACGCCCGCCTAAGCTCGCCTACCATCGCCGCCGCGGACCTGAATTCGCTCGCCAAAGTTATCAATAAAGCTGTCAAAAAGCCGCGCACCAAGTACGGGGCGATGAGCAGCGGACTGTGATAGTTATCACTCATCCGATCTCGCTGCTCTTCGGCTTTTTTACAGCTTTATTGACAAGCTATCACTAAGCACCCACACTAACTACACTGTTCTACCCCCTATACCGGCGCCCCCGGAGCCCCCCGCAACTAAATAAAGTTATTAACCCCTAAACCGCCGCTCCCAGACACCGCCGCAACTATAATAAATATATTAACCCCTAAACCGCAGCTCCCGGAGCCCACGACACCTACATAATACCTAGTAACCCCTATCCTGCCCCCCCTATACCGCCACCACCTATAATACATTTTTTAACCCCTATCCTGCCGATCCCGGACCCTGCCGCAACTAAATAAATTGTTTAACCCCTAAACCGCCGCTCCCGGACCCCACCGCCACCAATATTAAACTTATTAACCCCTATCCTGCCCCCCCTACACCGTCGCCACCTAAAATAAATTTATTAACCCCTATCCTGGCCCCCTATACCGCCGCAACCTATAATACATTTATTAACCCCTATCCTGCCCCCCCCTACACCGCCGCCACTATAATAAAATTATTACCCCTAAACCTAAGTCTAACCCTAACCCTAACACCCCCCTAACTTAAATATTAATTAAATACATCTAAATAAATTTAACTCTTATTAAATTAATTATTCCTATTTAAAACTAAATACTTACCTTTAAAATAAACCCTAATATAGCTACACTATAAATAATAATTATATTGTAGCTATCTTAGGATTTATTTTTATTTTACAGGCAAATTTCAATTTATTTTAACTAGGTACAATAGCTATTAAATAGTTATTAACTATTTAATAGCTACCTAGTTAAAATAAAGAGAAATTAACCTGTAAAATAAAAACTAACCTAAGTTACAATTACACCTAACACTACACTATACTTAAATAAATTATTCCTATTTAAAACTAAATACTTACCTGTAAAATAAACCCTAAGATAGCTACAATGTAATTAATAATTACATTGTAGCTATTTTAGGATTTATATTTATTTTACAGGTAACTTTGTATTTATTTTAGCTAGTTAGAATAGTTATTAAATAGTTAACTATTTAATAACTACCTAGCTAAAAGAAATACAAAATTACATGTAAAATAAATCCTAACCTAAGTTACAATTAAACCTAACACTACACTATCATTAAATTAATTAAATAAATTACCTACAAATAACTACAATTAAATACAATTAAATAAACTAACTAAAGTACAAAAAATAAAAAAAGCTAAGTTACAAAAAATAAAAAAAATAAGTTACAAACATTTCAAAAATATTACAACAATTTTAAGCTACTTACACCTAATCTAAGCCCCCTAATAAAATAACAAATCCCCCCAAAATAAAAAATGCCCTACCCTATTCTACATTAAAAAGTTAACAGCTCAATTACCTTACCAGACCTTAAAAGGGCCTTTTGCGGGGCATGCCCCAAAGAAAACAGCTCTTTTGCCTGTAAAATAAAAATACAACCCCCCCAACATTAAAACCCACCACCCACACACCCCTACTCTAACCCAAACCCCCCTTAAATAAACCTAACACTACCCCCCTGAAGATCATCCTACCTTTAGCCGTCTTCAGCCAGCCGACCACCGATGAAACCGAAGAGGAAATCCGGAGCGGCAGAAGTCATCATCCAAGGGGCGCTGAAGAAGTCTTCCATCCGATTGAAGTCATCATCCAGGCGGTGTCTTCAATCTTCATCCATCCGGAGCGGAGCCATCTTCAGACGAGCCTACGCGGAGCCATCTTCTTCCACGACGAATGACGGTTCCTTTAAGTGACGTCATCCAAGATGGCGTCCCTCGAATTCCGATTGGCTGATAGGATTCTATCAGCAAATCGGAATTAAGGTAGGAAAAATCTGATTGGCTGATCCAATCAGTCAATCAGATTGAGCTCGCATTCTATTGGCTGTCCCGATCTTGGATGACGTCACTTAAAGGAACCGTCATTCATTGTTCAGTCATCGGTGGAAGAAGATGGCTTCGCGTAGGCTCGTTTGAAGATGGCTCCGCTCCGGATGGATGAAGATTGAAGACGCCGCCTGGATGATGACTTCAATCGGATGGAAGACTTCTTTAGCGTCCCTTGGATGATGACTTCTGCCGCTCTGGATCTCCTCTTCGGTTCCATCGGTGGTCGGCTGGCTGAAGATGGCTAAAGGTAGGATGATCTTCAGGGGGGGTAGTGTTAGGTTTATTTAAGGGGGGTTTGGGTTAGAGCAGGGGTATGTGGGTGGTGGGTTTTAATGTTGGGGGGTTGTATTTTTATTTTACAGGCAAAAGAGCTGTTTTCTTTGGGGCATGCCCCGCAAAAGGCCCTTTTAAAGGCTGGTAACGTAATTGAGCTGTTAACTTTTTAATGTAGAATAGGGTAGGGCCTTTTTAGTTAGTTTATTTAATTGTATTTAATTGTAGTTATTTATAGCTAATGTATTTAATTAATTTAATGATAGTGTAGTGTTAGGTTTTATTGTAACTTAGGTTAGGATTTATTTTACAGGTAATTTTGTATTTCTTTTAGCTAGGTAGTTATTAAATAGTTAATAACTATTTAATAACTATTCTAACTAGCTAAAATAAATACTAAGTTACCTGTAAAATAAAAATAAATCCTAAGATAGCTACAATATAATTATTATTTATATTGTAGCTATATTAGGGTTTATTTTAAAGGTAAGTATTTAGTTTTAAATAGGATTAATTTAGTTAATAAGAGTTATAATATTTAGATTTATTTAATTAATATTTAAGTTAGGGGGGTGTTAGGGTTAGGGTTAGACTTAGGTTTAGGGGTTAATAATTTTATTATAGTTGTGGCGATGTAGGGGGGCAGGATAGGGGTTAATAAATTTATTATAGGATGCGGCGGTGTAGGGGGGCAGGATAGGGGTTAATAAATTTATTATAGGTTGCGGCGGTGTAGGAGGGGCAGGATAGGGGTTAATAAATGTATTATAGGTGGTGACGGTGTAGGGGGGGCAGATTAGGGGTTAATAAATTTAGTATAGGTGGCGGCGGGGTCCGGGAGCGGCGGTTTAGGGGTTAATACATTTATTATAGTTGCGGCGGTGTCCGGGAGCGGCGGTGTCCGGGAGCGGCGGTTTAGGGGTTAATAACTTTATTTAGTTGCGGCGGTGTAAGGGCGAGACAGATTAGGGGTTAATATGTATAATGTAGCTTGCGGTGGGCTCCGGGAGTGGCGGTTTAGGGGGTAATAAATTTATTTAGTTGCGGCGGTGTAGGGGGGGCAGATTAGGGGTGTTTAGACTCGGGGTACATGTTAGGGTGTTAGGTGTAGACAGCTCCCATAGGAATCAATGGGATGTCGGGCAGCAGCGAACATGAGCTTTCGCTATGGTCAGACTCCCATTGATTCCTATGGGATCCGCCGCCTCCAGGGCGGCGGTTTGAAAACCAGGTATGCTGGGCCGGAAAAGTGCAGAGCATACCTGCTAGTTTTTTGATAACTAGCAAAAGTAGTCAGATTGTGCCGAACTTGTGTGCGGAACATCTGGAGTGACATAAGAATCGATCTGTGTCGGACTGAGTCTGGCGGATCGAAGCTTACGTCACAAAATTCTACTTTTGCCGGTGTAAAGGGCTTGATAACTTAGGCGAATCAGCCTCGCCACAAATACGCTGCGGAATTCAAGCGTATTTGAGGTTGACGGCTTGATAACTAGGGGCCATAGAATGTTGTTTAACCATTTCATTGTCTTTCAGCAAAGGTCTAGGTTTACTTCAAAGCAGATATATAGCAGATCATAGCTAAAATGTGCAGATATAGAATGTTTAACGATTTACTTGTCTATTTCAGAAAATGTCTAGGTTTATCTCAAAACAGATATGTAATAGGTCATAGCTAAAATGTGCAGATATAAATTTAGCAATTTACTTGTCTCTTATAAATGTTTAGGTTTATATAAACAGATATGTAGCAGGTCATAGCTAAAATGTGCAGATATAGAATGTGGTTTAACCATTTACTTTTCTCTTATAGCAAATGTCTAGGTTTATATAAACAGATATGTAGCAGGTCATAGCTAAAATGTGCAGCTATAGAATGAGGTTTAACCATTTAATTGTCTCTTTCAGCAAATATCTAGGTTTATTTAAACAGATATGTAGCAGGTCATAGCTAAAATGTGCAGATATAGAATGTGGTTTAACCATTTACTTGTCTCTTTCAGCAAATGTCTAGGTTTATATAAACAGATATGTAGCAGGTCATAGCCTTAACAATACTTTTAAAGGGAGGGTGTAGCTCTTTAAACATAACTGAGGTAGACAACAGTTTAGCAGTTTGAAATACTCTGTAAAATCAGCAAATTCAATAGCAGAGCAATTAAAGTTTATTACATCTCAAAATTTTAGCTAGGTTATGTAAATGTTTAACCCTCATTTTAATTTCATGGAGTTTATGCAATTTTCGTATACACAAATGCATTGTATCATTTTATTTTTCTTTCTTTAAATGTATTTTTTCATCTTATTATTTATCATATATTTATAATTTTGACATTTCGTAATGTTAATTATTTATAGGTGATTTGGGTTACATCAGCCAGAATTGGCTCATTACGCCTCTACGTAACCCCACCGACGGGGCACAGGAGCGCTATAATCAGGCGCCCAGGCGAACTAGGGCTGTAGTTGAATGGTTGTTTGGGCTCCTCAGAATGCGCTTTCGATGTCTGGATAGGACTGGAGGAGCCCCCCAATACAGCCCTAGGAAGGAGGCGTAGACCATTATAGCCTGAAGCATCCTTCATAACATAGCTCAACAGGCAGAGATGCTGCAGGACATCCAGGTGCCCCTAGCCCTCCAACGAGATGAGGAAGACTACGAAGTTGTAGAGGGGCCATTCCGGGATGAGGGGGTCAATGTCAGAGACAACATCATTAACAACCACTCCAGAAGGTAAATACTATATTATATATGAGCATTGCAAAAATGTGACACTTTTAGTAAAATGAAAGTAGAATCGTGCAAACATGTTACTATATCAAAATCTAAAATATATTTTATAATCATAGGTAAATTATGCATCATATGCCTCTCGCAATGGCTTCTCTGATGACTTTGCCACCTGATTTTTAAAGACAACATCAGATGGTAAGTATACACAATGTATGGACCAAGACGGGGGGGGGGGGGGTTTGGCCACTGATACATCATACATCATTAGTTTACATGTAATAATTTTAGACATCATTAGATTTTAGATAGTCTGAAAGGAATGAATGTGACAGATAGCAGATAAAGGGATACTCTGAAGCACATCAAATTGACAAAGTCATACATCAGAGGTTGAGTATGCACAATGTATGTGACTCAGCTTCACACTTGATTGTTATAATAACATAACACAAAAGAGGCTACATACTGTACACTTATTAAGCTATTGCTATGAAATATTTAGGAAATAGTGTTAGGGGGAGGGATGCAGAACTATATACCACTTTTATATATTTGATTTACACTTTATTTTCAATTAGGGATATTTACTTCATCTACAGACTGAAAGTGAATAATACCAATGTGATCATGTCTGTGGCATTGTCTTTCAACTGTGCTAACATCTACAACATCTAAAGACACCTTCACATGATAAGTGTATACAATGTCTGGAACAAGTCTGGGGGAGGCAGGATACATCCTATGGGAATCACTTATGTTTTCTCTCATTTAGTTTAGATGGTATTTCAGACACTATCCACTATTCGGAAAGTGATGAATGTGACACAAAATGCAAATAAAATGATATTTGGTCTAGAATCGACTTTTAAAGATCATACATCAGGTTAGTTTGCACAATGCATGCTATTGAGAAGAATCTTAGGAGGAATAATGGTTGAATTATTAATAAATACATTGAATGTGTCTAACAATTAGTTTTCACAATGTGCTATTTTATTAATATTTATTTCATATACATTCCCCCTACTTTGTGCTATAGAGGACTCAGATTGTGATCGATAATAAAGATAAAGGGATACATTTAATCTGAAATAATTTCATGGGACATTTAGGCATTTTAGTTTTGGAAGGAACATGAAATATTACATTCAATTATGTCCCTCATACAAATGAATAATTAATAAATATTTGCACAAAATAGTATATTAGACAGTCATTTGTCTAATTTTAAATGTTAACATGTAAGTCAACTCTTGATTAGCCAATTTAAAGTGATTTCTTTCAAATTATGTATATATAGATATCCAGTCTGAACCTGGCTTTAATATCAGAACAAACACATACGCCTAGATTTAGAGTTCTGCGTTAGCCGTCAAAACCAGCGTTAGGGGGTCCTAACGCTGGTTTTGGCCGCCCACTGGTATTTAGAGTCAGTCAGGAAAGGGTCTAACGCTCACTTTCCAGACACGACTTTTCCATACCGCAGATCCCCCTACGCCAATTGCGTATCCTATCTTTTCAATGGGATTTTTCTAACGCCGGTATTTAGAGTCTTGGCTGAAGTGAGCATTAGAAATCTAACGACAAGACTCCAGCCGCAGAGAAAAGCCAGGAGTTAAGAGCTTTCTGGGCTAACGCCGGTTCATAAAGCTCTTAACTACTGTGCTCTAAAGTACACTAACACCCATAAACTACCTATGTACCCCTAAACCGAGGCCCCCCCACATCGCCGCCACGCTATTAATTTTTTTTAACCCCTAATCTGCCGACCGCACACCGCCGCAACCTACATTATCCCTATGTACCCCTAATCTGCTGCCCCTAACACCGCCGACACCTACATAATATTTATTAACCCCTAATCTGCCCCCCAACGTCGCCGCTACCTTACCTACAATTATTAACCCCTAATCTGCTGACTGGACCTCACCGCTACTCTAATAAATGTATTAACCCCTAAAGCTAAGTCTAACCCTAACCCTAACACCCCCCTAAGTTAAATATAATTTTTATCTAACGAAATAAAATAAATCTTATTAAATAAATTATTCCTATTTAAAGCTAAATACTTACCTGTAAAATAAACCCTAATATAGATACAATATAAATAATAATTATATTGTAGCTATTTTAGGGTTTATATTTATTTTACAGGCAACTTTGTATTTATTTTAACCAGGTACAATAGCTATTAAATAGTTAATAACTATTTAATAGCTACCTAGTTAAAATAATTACAAAATTACCTGTAAAATAAATCCTAACCTAAGTTACAATTAAACCTAACACTACACTATCAGTAAATAAATTAAATACAAATACCTACAAATAAATACACTAACTAAAGTACAAAAAATAAAAAAAGAACTAAGTTACAAAAAATAAAAAAATAATTTACAAATATTATCAAAATATTACAATTTTAAGCTAATTACACCTACTCTAAGCCCCCTAATAAAATAACAAAGCCCCCCAAAATAAAAAAATGCCTTACCTATTCTAAAATAAAAATTGAAAAGCTCTTTTACCTTACCAGCCCTTAAAAGGGCCTTTTGCGGGGCATGCCCCAAAGAATTCTGCTCTTTTGCCTGTAAAAAAACCCATACAATACCCCCCCAACATTACAACCCACCACCCACATACCCCTAATCTAATCCAAACCCCCTTAAATAAACCTAACACTAAGCCCCTGAAGATCTTCCTACCTTATCTTCACCATGCCGGGTATCACCGATCCGTCCAGAAGAGGGTCCCAAGTCTTCCTCCTATCCGGGCGATGTCTTCATCCAAGCGGGGGCTGAAGAGGTCCATCATCCGGCTGAAGTCTTCATCCAAGCGGGAGCTGAAGAGGTCCATCATCCGGCTGAAGTCTTCATCCAAGCGGGGGCTGAAGAGGTCCATCATCCGGCTGAAGTCTTCATCCAAGCGGCATCTTCAATCTTCTTTCTTCCGGCTCCATCTTCATCCCGCCGACGCGGAACATCCTTCCTCCACGACGAACTCCCGACGAATGAAGGTTCCTTTCCTGATCGGAACAGCCAATAGAATGCGGGCTCAATCTGATTGGCTGATCCAATCAGCCAATCGGATTGAACTTGAATCTGATTGGCTGATGGAATCAGCCAATCAGAATTTTCCTACCTTAATTCCGATTGGCTGATAGAATCCAATCAGCCAATCGGAATTCGAGGGACGCTATCTTGGATGACGTCCCTTAAAGAAACCTTCATTCATCAGGAGTTCGTCGTGGAAAAAGGATGTTCCGCGTCGGCGGGATGAAGATGGAGCCGGAAGAAAGAAGATTGAAGATGCCGCTTGATAGAAGACTTCAGCCGGATGATGGACCTCTTCAGCCCCTGCTTGGATGAAGACTTCAGCTGGATGATGGACCTCTTCAGCCCCCACTTGGATGAAGACTTCAGCTGGATGATGGACCTCTTCAGCCCCCGCTTGGATGAAGACATCGCCCGGATAGGAGGAAGACTTCGGACCCTCTTCTGGACGGATCGGTGATACCCGGCGTGGTGAAGATAAGGTAGGAAGATCTTCAGGGGCTTAGTGTTAGGTTTATTTAAGGGGGGTTTGGGTTAGATTAGTGGTATGTGGGTGGTGGGTTGTAATGTTGGGGGGTATTGTATGTTTTTTTTTTACAGGCAAAAGAGCAGAATTCTTTGGGGCATGCCCCGCAAAAGGCCCTTTTAAGGGCTGGTAAGGTAAAAGAGCTTTCAATTTTTATTTTAGAATAGGGTAGGGCATTTTATTTATTTTGGGGGCTTTGTTATTTTATTAGGGGGCTTAGAGTAGGTGTAATTAGCTTAAACTTGTAATATTTTTATAATGTTTGTAAATTATTTTTTTATTTTTTTGTAACTTAGTTCTTTTTTTATTTTTTGTACTTTAGTTAGTGTATTTATTTGTAGGTATTTGTATTTAATTTATTTATTGATAGTGTAGTGTTAGGTTTAATTGTAACTTAGGTTAGGATTTATTTTACAGGTAATTTTGTAATTATTTTAACTAGGTAGCTATTAAATAGTTATTAACTATTTAATAGCTATTGTACCTGGTTAAAATAAATACAAAGTTGCCTGTAAAATAAATATTAATCCTAAAATAGCTACAATATAATTATTATTTATATTGTATCTATATTAGGGTTTATGTTACAGGTAAAGTATTTAGCTTTAAATAGGAATAATTTATTTAATAAGATTTATTTTATTTAGTTAGATAAAAATTATATTTAACTTAGGGGGGTGTTAGGGTTAGGGTTAGACTTAGCTTTAGGGGTTAATACATTTATTAGAGTAGCGGTGAGGTCCGGTTAGCAGATTAGGGGTTAATAATTGTAGGTAGGTAGCGGCGATGTTGGGGGGGGCAGATTAGGGGGTAATAAATATAATATAGGGGTAGGCAGGGGTTAGGGGCAGCAGATTAGGGGTTCATAGGGATAACGTAGGTTGCGGCGGTGTACGGAGCGGCAGATTAGGGATTAATAATAATATGCAGGGGTCAGCGATAGCGGGGGCGGCAGATTAGGGGTTAATAAGTGTAAGGTTAGGGGTGTTTAGACTCGGGGTACATGTTAGGGTGTTAGGTGCAGATTTAGGGAGTGTTTCCCCATAGGAAACAATGGGGCTGCGTTAGGAGCTGAACGCTGCTTTTTTGCAGGTGTTTTTTCCAGCTCAAACGGCCCCATTGTTTCCTATGGGGGAATCATGCACGAGCACGTTTTTGAAGCTGGCTGCGTCCGTAAGCATCGCTGGTATTGAGAGTTGCAGTGGCGGTAAATTATGCTCTACGCTCCCTTTTTGGAGCCTAACGCAGCCCTTCTGTGAACTCTAAATACCAGCGGTATTTAAAATGTGCGGGGGAAAAAAAGCACGCGTAGCTAACGCACCCCTTTGGCCGCAGAACTCTAAATCTAGCCGTTAGTTTATAGCCTAGACAGAAGATGACTTTAGAATTGTTATACTTACAGATAAAAATGTTTTTTTAATGTGTTATGAAATAACATACTTGCTTTAATATTCTAATTATTTTTATCTTTTTATTACAGATTTTCAAGATTGCTGAATTCACAAAAGAATGTGTATTTTTATTTAAATACATCTTTGAAAATGAGATTATATATATATATATATATATATATATATATATATATATATATATATATATATTTATTTATATTTATCTCCATCCAAGTAACACACTAACAAACACATCCTTCTAATATTAGAAGGATATGGAAAGAAAAGAATAGTTGCATAACTGGTTGTTAAATGATCTATTTTACAAGCACATGCCTGCTATTATATATAATACAGTTAACTTGTTTTAAATTTACTTTAAAATATCAACACAGCTTCAACAGATAATGAGTGTTAAAGTCTTGTATTTTAACAAAGCGAAGGTGGAGCTAGATACAGCCATATAATATACAGCCATATAATGAATTTTGGTTGTGTGATTTAGAGATGTACAATTCAGAAAATGTTAAAGGGACAGTATACTGAAAAATTAGTTTTTCCCTTAATGTGTTTACAATTGCTTTTATTACCAACTGCAGAGTAAACAATTTATGAAAATTAGCTTATTAATTTTTTTTTGTGTATATTAAAGCTCTGATTTTGTGATTTGAAGCCACAACCTAATAAAATGGGTTGAGCTTGTAGGAATAATCAGATCTCATTACTGTATCACATTGTGTACATATACATGTTTCTTTATCTTATATCTGTCTATAAAAAAAATCAAAAGTACTTGGAGAGAACAATGGAAAATCAACATTTTATTACCTTAGCTCTGCTATATCCCACTGGGAGTATAATTTCTTCTGCTGGCTGTGTTTACTTATCTATAGCTTGGGCCTGCGGCCACAAACTTTCAGAATAGGTGGGGATACCACATACTAAATCAACTATTTCAAATGCCAATATAAGTGTAAAGGAGCTACTTGTAAACAATTTAATACACTCCAGCAGGTAAAGTGGATCATTGGGAACAAATTAAGGGGAGAACATTTTTGAGTAAACTGTCCCCTTAAATAAGGCTTAATAGCGAGGCTATGCAGTATAATTTAGAATTCAAACTAATATCTGTACATATTATTATATGTTGAAAGACAAAACAACTTTTGTTATATCCCTTTTAAGAAATGTGTAGGGTGAACTTACTAGATTAAAGCGACAGTCTAGCTTAATTTGCTATTTTAATTCTAATATCTATCATTCACGTTTGAAGAAAATTCTAATATATTTAAAAAAAATATATATAGCTTAGTTATTATGTTATTGTTAGTTGCAAGATAACATAGGTAGATTAAAAGATCTTTAAAGAAAAAATTATAGCTAAGTTTATTTTCACATTTAGACGGAACATTTTTTTATATGCCATATTGATGAGAGTGTTCACTCTAGTGGTCATTTAAAGGGACAGTTAACTCAATATCTTTCTCAACTTCAATTTGTTCACAATTATCCACTTATTATAGTATACTGTCCTTTTAAGAGTCTGTACTGATTCATTAAAAAGCGCTTACGTACAAGGTCCTCACACAGGTCAAAATGTGGAATGGGTAATAAAGAAAATATCTATTTTGTGGAGACTGTCTCTTTAAAGGCATATAACCTTTGACGATGTCTAGACTAATATAGTTAAATGTATTCTTAGATTTAGACATGACTGCATCTAAATCTTATTTTGTTAAAACATTACCATTGCATATTTACTATTAGAATAGTGTGTATTACATGCATTCATCAATGATAAGAACAATATTCTAAAAGTAAATAAGTTAACTATTTAGTTGTTGTTGTTAATAGCTTGTGATGGCTATTTCATTTGTAGTGAAAAGGACATGCAACCCAAAGTTAGTCTTCCATAATTCCGACAGTATCCTAAGTTGAAAAAACGATCTACATCGGCTCATGAGCAGCAAAGCATTACTGGGAGCTATCTGCTTATTTGTGGGTGGCCAACAATGCATAGTTGCAATGGTTAGTCAGATGTCTTCAGATACTTCCCAGTATTGCATATCTGCTCCTTAAAATAAAATACACTATGAGAATAAAATTAAAAAATTAAGTATATGTGAATATTTAATAGAAATACATGCTCTATTTGATTGTTGGTGAATAATGACAATAACTTTTTTAAAAAGAAAAATGATGTCCCTTTAATTTAAATACAAATACGCATTTCACCATTCATGAAATATAGCATGGTAAACGTATCTTTCAACACGAGATTCGCATTTTTGAAAAGTCAAATATAATTTCACACACTGTCACTTAGCACACAATCGATGTGCATTGTTGGGATTGTAAATACATTAAAAAAAGAAGCACTGTCAATACTTGACAATGAGTAACAATATTTATTTAAGAACGAAGGAATACAATACAATATTAACATTCTGGATTCTAAGAAATAATCAATAGAGTTAAAAATATATTGAATAATGTTACACATCTATTGATCAATATTAAACTTTGAAATGTTTCAACAAACGTTTACTAATGTGACTGGATAATATTTACTTTCTGAATATTAAATAAAATATATTTCAACTGTGAAATGTAAACAAAATAGCTTAATATTTTACGGATGCCATATATAATATATACGTCACATACACATTCCATTCTCATAAATTCTAAAGAAAAGTCTACATGCCAAAAGTGATAGTACCCCTAGGAGATATTTGTATGTAAGTTACAAAGATATGAATCCATGAAACATTAAGTAACGGACAATCAGAGTTCATTACACAAACATGACTTGAGTCTATATGGCCTCACAGACAGGCTAACAATCTTTTTTTTATCCAATCAGATGTACAGAGACCATGTCCCATGGTGTATCTCATGTTTACTTCCCCATATAAAAGTCCATTACATGTTGACATTTTTGTCAGTTCTCTAAAGCCTGTTTGGCAAGATGTCTACTCCTAGGTTCACCAGAGAGGAAAGTGCTGCACTGGTGTACATGGCCAAGGAGTTTTATCCACAGCTTTATGGGGCTTGGAGGAGGTCGATGACTGGGCCAGTAAAAAAAGCCATCTGGGTGTCTGTCGCCATCTCTGTTAATGGGGTGGCAGACATCCAGAGGACAGCATTGCAAATGTGCAGGAGATTCTGGTATATGAGTTTGCATCTGTGGAATAAAGTCCACCTCATGAAGGAGTGGACTTGTGTCCTTCGGAGAGGGGAGGATCAGGGCCCACCCCCAAGGAAACTTGTCCTCAGAGATCATGAGGAGACTTTATGCGCGCTCCTCAGACTCTGATTCCCCGTGCCTTTGCAACCCCAAAGTCCTCTACCCCTTCCCAGCCCCCAGCTGATGCCCATGAAACTCCCGACCCAGAGGCCAGTGCACCTCCAATCGGTGACCTGGGAGAAAGCGGGACAGAGGCTGAACAAGGTAAAGATCAGACTTCATATAATATTTTAATATTTGAGTATGTATTTAAGCAATGTGTATACAGTCATATTTTCAACATATCCCAACTAGGATGGTATACATATGAATTTAGATTTGTCAAACATTAAATATGAATAATGATATTTATTGCGCAATCATGATTATGCTTCACAGAGATAAAACGGAAGTGCGCATCCATGAACTCCCTATCCTCCACCATTTTATCCATTGAATATCGATAACTACATAACTTGGAAATATTATTTAGCATCATTAAATATTTACAAACATTATATTCGAATATCATAATACACACAATTGTTAATATATTAAAAAAAAGTGCAAAAATATACTCATCACACTACTAGATCCAAATAAATTCATAATCATGGATGCGCAAATACGCTTTTAATTATTGCCCAATGTTCATCAATAAAATTATTGCACAGAGACGTAAACATGAGTTTGCTGTTACAGTTGCATTACTTAAGACATGTTGGTCAAATGTAAACATTAATTTGTATAAATGTTAAAAATACACTATCATGAGTTTCAAGATTAAAAATAAAATAATCTATACCATGAATTTAAAGTTAAATAATGACAGATAAATGTCTGAAATTTGATATCAATGCAAGAACACATTAAATGACTCAAAGGGACAGTCAACAACATAAATTATTTCTTGAAAACATACATGATCCATTTATTTCTAAATACAGTTTTATTTAAAAAATAACATTTATTATAAAATACTTTTTAACTCTGTGATTAGCTTGTATCTAAGCCATTGCAGACTGACCCCTTAATTATTTCTTTTGTACAGGCTTGCATTTAGCCAATCAGTGCCCTCTCGCTTGTGAATACATGGGCGTGGTCACAATGTTATCTGGATGGCACACCTTAACTTACGCCCTCTAGCTGTTGAAAAGTGCAAAATGCATTGAAATAATATTTCCATTTCAAGGATATTGATAAAAAAAATATTGTAATATTTGATTCACTGTCAATTTAACACATGGGGTCATTGATTCAACCTTCTAATTTGATAGTGCCGAGATAAATGGATCAAACAGAAATTTTAAACATTGAAAAGTGCAAAATGCATTGAAATAATATTTCCATTTCAAGGATATTGATAATAGTATGTGGTCAGAATTTGTTTTAGCTTTCAACAAAGAATAACAAGAGATTAAACACAATTTGATGTTACAAGTGAGCTTAACATTATGTCACAATTGCATTCCCTATGTAATTAATTAAGGTTTGATTCTTAATAAACTGTCCCTTTAACATAAGAGGCACACTTCAAATTATAATAAAATAACATGTGAGACTACCTAGTATTATGATAAAATCAGGAAAGCAACATAAATACAAAAATATTTTTATTCTAATTCCGTTTGAAGTAAAATATAGAAATCAAACTAAAGATTTGAATAAAAATATTGTAATATTTTAACACATGGGGTCATTGATTCAACCTTCTAATTTGATAGTGCCTAGATAAATGGATCAAACAGAAATTTTAAACATTGAATGAAATTGTAAATATTAATTATTCATAAACATATATACCATTTTCATAATAGTTGTGATTGCTATCACTTAATGGCAAATACAAACTAGGAAATCATCTCTGCTCATTTATACATACATTTTACAAAACAATAAACTCACATGCATATTTAAGAATATGTTTTACCTTGTCAAAAAAAGAAAATATGTCAGATTGTTCATGTCAAGGTTATGATTTTTACGAATGATATTCAATCTTGATTTAATATTTTACAGATATGGATGTTGGTGCTGGACCCTCAACCTTGGGTTTGTCCCAGTCTGGTATATCTCATTATACTTCACTCTTGGCTTACAAATTTGTACATAAAATTGCCTAATACATTCACATTGATCTATATGAACATGGATCCTCTAATTAAATGTAAAGTGTATTTAAAATGAAAAATCATGATTCTGATATAGAATTCCATTCTAAGCAAAATCAGAATGTATTAGTATTCTAAGATATGCTATCTTTAGTTGAATGTAATCTTAGGGACTGGGCCATTTTGGATTCAGCACCTGGGTGGTAGTGCTTAACAGTTGTTGGCTACATTTAGACAAAAATCAGAAATGGGTTCACAGGTGCTGCATCTAAAAATACACATCTCATATGCTTAGATTCTTTAGTCTTAAGATAGCAAGTAAATTATCTCTTAGATTCAAATTGTATACTCTATCCAATTCATTACTTTAACATATGGAATAGAATATTCCTTTAGAGGGACAGCCTCAAATATCAAATATATAAAGATATAAAATATCTTTATTAGCCATTACACTCTTTTGCTGAAACAATACTGTGATTTAAATAACATCTTTCCCTCTAGGATTATCTTTATATATATATATATATATATATATATATATATATATATATATATATATATATATATATATATATATATATATATACGCATATTCTAACAGCACCATGATGACATTATTTTCAATATATCTTATGTCTTGCATTGTGATCAATATGTGTTGTGTCATCAACAATATTACTGGACATTGCACAAAGTTACCTTTATGTCCCACATGTATTATATTATAGTTGTCACCAGTTGTTATTCAAAGTGTTAATTCTCTGTCTGGATTGATTTTGAAACAGGGACAAATCTATATTTTGAAATGTTCGATAGATGAATATGATAAGAATTGGATGTCTAATATTTGAACAAATAGTACATCTGTGAAAGACATAATTTTCTTTTCACTCACCTTAATGAAGTAATAAATTTAATTTTCATATTAGTGGTCTAGTTGTCACATTTTGATATATATTATTTTGACTTTTTTTCAATCTGTTTTTATTCATGCAAAATATGTATTTTTAAAGCATATGTACAAATTGGGTTACATCATTTTTATTTATATCAATAATAGTTGAAGTCACTTTGAAAATCCCTAAGGCATCCGGCACCATTTCAGCCCTGCATGAGCAGGATAATGGTAAGTCCATTTACTCATTTATACATCATTAAAGATATATTACACAAAGATTTTATGATCATGATTATGATAGAGCATTAAATTTGAATAAACCTTATAATGTACTCCTCTAATTATATATATATTTATTTTAGTAGTTTAATATTAAAATCTCAAAGCTACACTTTTGTGCTTCAAAACATGGATAGCACATGTTGATTTTTGTATAAATGTAGACAATCATCAAGTAATACACACATGATAAGCATTAAATGTTCCGTGTACTATGCTTTTGTTCCTGATTTACAAAATACAGATAAGTACATTTGAATAATATTAAACCTTGAAAATAATATATTTACTTAAAATTGCATGCTCCATCTAAATAATGAAAATCATTAATTTTGTTCAGTATCTCTTTAATGCAACATTGATGTGTGTACTTGATCACCAGTAATTCATGTTTGAAATATTAGATTTTAAAGTGTACACAACATATTATGTTTTACAGATATGGATGTTATATGTGTGACAGATATATATATATATATATATATAACACCATGAATATAAAGTGTATTTTGTAGAAATTATATATTTGGATAAAAATAAAGTCTACACCTTGGTCCTGTTAAAAATTATTAACACTACTGCCCCCCTTTCTATATCATGCAGCAGGAACACAGAAATTAAGAATTTGTTTTTTAGTTAGGTATAAATTGACATGAATGACATCATGATGTCACATGCCTATTACATCCAATCCCACAATATTTATCTTATAATTGTACAGACTGTCATTGCTATTCATCTGAGTGCCTAGATGTAGACCAGCTCGTTATGTCATCAGTGTTATGAGATTATCATCCATTTCTAAGTATACATAAAACATAATCATGTTAAAATTCCTTGATTTCATTTCATGATGCATGACCTGTAAAGGGTGCACAAGTATGTTTGCATATTCATCTAAGCTTTGATTTTAACATGATTTATGTTTAGACTGTCCATTTCACTAACACATACATTAATATTTCTCTAACCTAAAATGTTCAAGTCTGAATGTGTCTATTAATATTGGGATGACATACATTTAATCCTAATGTAAAAGATATATTCTTAAAACATACTATGAAACTGTAATTAAAACCTAAAATATAAGAAGCGCTCACAAAGGCTAAAGACAGACTTAATTTATTAAATACAAATAAAATTAAAATATAGAGTGCGCACTCTTAAAATACAATTATGACTTTACAATTCAACAATTCATTTAGACTAACTTCATAAACAACACCATTAAATAAAAAATCCTTTTCAAAGTCTCTTAATTTGTTTTGTGCAAAAAATGCTTTTAGCAGATATTAGGAGGGGTGGGTCTTATGTCTTTTAGTTCATTAGGCTCCTTTTGTTTTAAATATTTTTATTAAATCAAATAAATTCCAGTGAAACATATTCAAACATTTGAGACATCATTTCCATCAATATACAGAATTCTTCAGAATATATCATTACAAAAACAGCGTTATCAGTTTAATTTGTTTATCACCATAACAATAGTTTCTGGTTCGTAAATAGCATCTTTTACCGGGTTGTAGCTACAAGGATTGGGAAGGAAGGTAAGTAGGGGGTAGGGGGAAAAGGAAACATTAAGCTAGGATATAACACATATTTGGGGGGGGACATATACCTCATCACATCAAGACCTCATAGGTTTTTTAAATACCTCAAGTTAACAGGGTAGATCCATGGTTTGATTCCACAAAAAGAGCATATTAGTAAAATCTTCCGACTTATTATTGAAACTATAGTACATTTCTTCTAAACTCATAACATGTTTAATCTCGTCCATCCATTGTTGTATAGAAGGACTTTCTGTTTTCTTCCACATGCATGGTATAAGTCTCTTGGCTGTATTTATCATCAATTGAAGTAATCTATTTTTGTATTGGCAATGTAAGTGTGGGAGCTTGTGAAGTAGAATTGTCTGTGCGTCAAGAACTATTGTTTGATTAAGTTTTAATGTAATGTAGTTTTCAACTTGTGTCCAGAAGGGTCGGAGGATAGGGCAGTCCCACCAGATATGAGACAGTGTACCTTGGTTCCCGCATCTCCTCCAGCACAATGGGGATGCTGTTGGATAGATTCTATGCAGTCTTACTGGGGTTAAATACCACCTGGTCAAAAGTTTATAATTAGTTTCTACTATACTTGCAGATATAGAAGACTTTTTAATCATTAGGCTCCTTTTATTGACCAATCAGATCACTCTATCATCGTTGTTTTGATATTTAAAAAATGTAACCGTTTTAGCAGTAAATGTATCAAAATTTTTCAAGACCAGGTTCTTTGTTTATATAAAAGACTTTTTACCTTAGTCTTCTGCAATTTCCAGTTCTTTTTGAAACAAAAGTATTCTTCGTTTTTGTTCTTCACAAAGTAAGCCTCCGTTATTGCTTCCAGCAGTGGGTTCAATGAAATAACAAACCGGCTCACCTTGATTGTTTGCTACCGCTGATCTTAGCCTGCTTGAACAAGTTCCCCGCCTTCCGATGACAATGGGCAGTCCGCCTCTCTTGCCTCCAGGCTTAAAAAAGGAAACTTTCACACTTGCTCCTAGGTGCGGGTATATATTGATGTTACCCGATTTTGTGTTATCGATATCCTGGACAAGTCTTACACAGCTTTTAGCAAGGCTGTCAGATCCATAAAGTTCAGATGTCCCAGCCTATCTCTTACGGCTGTATGTCTCAGTCTGTGGTATCCTATGAATCATCTATTCATCTAAGCTTTAATTTTAACATGATTTATGTTTAGACTGTCCACCTCACTAACACATACATTAATATTTCTCTAACCTAAAATATTCAAGTCTGAATGTGTCTATTAATATTGGGATGACATACATTTAATCCTAATGTAAAAGATATATTCTTAAAACATACTATGAAACTGTAATGTCAGATAGCATTCTATTCTTAATAGTTAATAGGAAAGGTACTGTCTACTGTGTAAATGTTAATAGTAATTGATTGAACCATCAAGGTTAAAAAAATTAAATTTAACATTACCAAGGCAATCATCTTAATATATTTTGTCATCAGTGATTACCTTGTTTCGAAGCCTATGTGGAGTGGCCATTTATATTTGCTCATATGAAACACTTCCATATTATACAATTAGTGGACTCTCATAAGTCATTCCACGGGCATGTGTCTAAAGTATTCTATGTTGTTCACATTTAATAATGCACTCTAGATGTGATCCAATGACAAGTAAATCACATGAAAGACGGACCTCTATGGCTTTTCAATATGAAATGCATACATATGTAGTGATATATATTATCAAAAAGAGAAATGTAATATTGTAAAATCATAAAGATTAACACATAATGGGGAGTTTGCAACATATACTTTTTAATGTTTGGATCAAACGTTCAAGAACAATATTCTTTATTGTGTCTAATTTGTGAGCAAAATAAATAATTATATATTTCAAATGATGATGAATATTAATTTTAAATGTAAATAATATATGTTTATATAATATTTGTATTTAAACAATTGTATAATGAATTTCATATGGACCATCCACTTCTGGGCATCACCCTGCCACACCTTTGAACCTCCCCCCTGCCCCCCCTCACTGCTCTTCCTGTCATTCCCATCCTACCCCTTCCTATCCTCCCCCCCCGCCCCCCTCGCCATTCTCCCCGTCATTCCCATCCTGGCCCTTCCAAAGCTGTCCTACCTGCCCTTCTCCTCTCTCCCCATCTTTCTTGTCCTGCTCCTGCCCCACATGCCCATGCCCCAACTGCCCAGGCTCCACCTTCCAACCTGGGCATTCCCCAATTGCCCATACCCCACCTTCCCCAACTGCCCAGGCCCCACATTCCCCATCTGTGCGTGCCCCACCTTGCCCCGTTCATCCTCCCTGCCAACCAATTTTCCCTGATCCTCACCTTCCTCGGCCTGGGTATCCTGTTCTCCTTCCCAGCCACAGATGTAAGTATCATTATAAATCAACATTAGACCATACATTCTTAAAGGGACATTCTACTGATCTAATTATATCTACATTTATTTTGAATCAAAAACTTTATTTATAAAACTTTTATTTCTGATATGAATGTAAATGTTTATATTAAATTATCATCAACATTTATTTTTTCAAAATGATATTGTCTAGATTTTGTATATCAAGTATGTAAATATGCATTTTGTTTTCTTTTTTTTTAATCCCAGCCCCTTTACCTGTGAGTTATAAACTAAAGAAATTATGATTTGTCTATAGAGTTGTTATTTTATATCTTAATGATTTATCTATGAAGAACATATTTAATGTGTAATTCTTCTTCTATAGTATATTTTATTCTAATCATGATTTGTATTTAAATTAGTACAATGTCCCTTTGCTATATTTTAATTCTGTTCTGTAATTTATATTATTTTTAATTTAATTCTTTTTGTTTAGGTTGTGGCTCAGCATGGTTGATGCTAGAGGCTCTAGTGAGATTGGAGGGAACCATGCTAAGTTGCTATCAGTGGCTGGGAACAATGCAGGATTCCATGTTTCTGCAACTTCGGCTTAATTGCCTTATGCTAATGCCCATGAGCTGTATGGAGGGAAGGTTGCAAGCTGCAGCTGCAGAAACTCAGGGTGAGGAACGTGAGGAGGATACCCCAGTAAGTGGAGCATCTGGAGATGACCAAAGGGAGCAGGAGTAACTCCTCCATCCATATTATTTGTTTTATTTGTTGCCCATTGGCTTAGTTGTTTAATTTTAATATATTTAGTTATGTTGCCTGCCTGTTGCACTTTGTTTGCCTTTATCAGATAGCTCCAAAGGGGCTGTGTTGGCCTTTGTTTGCCCTTGTCAACTCCCTGAAAGGATTGTGATGCACTATGTCACCTTGTCATATGGCTCCAAAGGGGCTGTGTTGGCCTTTGTTTGCTCTTGTCAACTCCCTCCAGGGACTGTGATGCACTATGTCACCTTGTCATATGGCTCCAAAGGGGCTGTGTTGGCCTTTGTTTGCCCTTGTCAACTCCCTCCAAGGACTGTGATGCACTATGTCACCTTGTCATATGGCTCCAAAGGGGCTGTGTTGGCCTTTGTTTGCCCTTGTCAACTCCCTCCAAGGACTGTGATCCACTATGTCACCTTGTCAGATAGCTCCAAATGGGCTGTGTTGGCCTTTGTTTTCCCTTATCAACTCCCTCCAAGGACTGCCTGTTGCACTTTGTTTGCCTTTATCAGATAGCTCCAAAGGGGCTGTGTTGGCCTTTGTTTGACCTTGTCAACTCCCTCCAAGGACTGTGATGCACTATGTCACCTTGTCATATGGCTCCAAAGGGGCTGTGTTGGCCTTTGTTTGCCCTTGTCAACTCCCTCCAAGGACTGTGATCCACTATGTCACCTTGTCAGATAGCTCCAAATGGGCTGTGTTGGCCTTTGTTTTCCCTTATCAACTCCCTCCAAGGACTGTGATGCACTATGTAACCTTGTCTGATGGCTCCAAAGGGGCTGTGTTGACCTTTGTTTGCCCTTGTCCGCTCCCACCAAGGACTGTGATGCACTATGTCACTTTGTCAGATGTCTCCAAAGGGAGTGTGTTGGCCTTTGTTTGCCCTTGTCCGCTCCCACCAAGGACTGTGATGCACTATGTCACTTTGTCAGATGTCTCCAAAGGGAGTGTGTTGGCCTTTGTTTGCCCTTGTCAACTCCCACCAAGGACTGTGATGCACTATGTCACATTGTCAGATGGCTCCAAAGGGGATGTGTTGGCCTTTGTTTGCCCTTGCCAATTCCCACCAAGGACTGTGATGCACTATGTCACCTTGTCAGATGGCTCCAAAGGGGCTATGTTGGCCTTTCTTTGCCCTTGTCAACTCCCTCCAAGGACTGTGATGCACTATGTCACTTTGTCAGATGGCTTAAAAGGGGCTGTGTTTGCCTTTGTTTGCCCTTGTCAACTCCCTCCAAGGACTGTGATGCACTATGTCACCTTGTCAGATGGCTCCAAAGGGGCTGTGTTTGCCTTTGTTTGCCCTTGTCAACTCCCTCCAAGGACTGTAAAGCACTATGTCACCTTGTCAGATGGCTTAAAAGGGGCTGTGTTTGCCTTTGTTTGCCCTTGTCAACTCCCTCCAAGGACTGTGATGCACTATGTCACCTTGTCAGATGGCTCCAAAGGGGCTGTGTTTGCCTTTGTTTGCCCTTGTCAACTCCCTCCAAGGACTGTAAAGCACTATGTCACCTTGTCAGATGGCTCCAAAGGGGCTGTGTTATCATTCTGACTTATTTGTCCTATTATATTATTTAATTATGTTTTATGACCTGTGTATCAGGTCATAAATGTATGTATCATAATAAAAAGAGTGTTTTAATTAAAATGTTATATTTATTTTTTATTTATTAATGTCATTTCTAAAAAAGTGACTTTATATTAATAATTCTTAAGTAATGCTAACAAAAGTAATTTCTTTATGGATATGCATTTATAAGGTACTTTTTAATATCTAATTTTGTTTTACCCAGCATACACATATAATAGATTTAAAACAGACTATAATCTGGATGTTGACAGCACATATATTTCAATTCTCATGAAATCTTATTGTAGTAGTAGAACATACAAAATCACTGAGTGTAATGCACACATATTTTAGATGAATAATCTCGTTCTATTAAGTTGTTTTATATTTAATTATCAAACAATATATTGCTATAGGTAACATATAATGTATAAAAAAAATACACATTGTTGTGATGTATATAGTAGCATTATTTCTATCTTAAACCTTAAAGCTTCCTAAATATTTCCTAATCTTACTATTCTAATTAAATATATATTTATTAACAACAATGGATTATATTTAACATATAACATTTTCACATTATTATGTAATGTAGCGTTATGTGAAAATGTGCATTACATAGAATACACACTTGCTATTTAACAATATAGCACATGCTAGTTTTTGAAATAGAAATACAATTGTTATTGACATACAAAGGTGTAAATTCCATAATTTGATTGGATCACTTTGTTCCGGAATATTGGATGCACCATGTTGCGTAAGACGTCACATGCAAAGGTGTAAATTCAGTAATTTGATTGGATCACGTTGTTCATCGGTATTGAATGTGCCATGTTGCGTAATACGTCACATGCAAAGGTGTATATTCCGTAATTTGATTGGATCACATTGTTCGGCAATATTGGATGAGCCATGTTGAGAAGGACGTTACATGCAAAGGTGTAAATTCTGTAATTTGATTGGATCACGTTGTTCCGCGATATTGGATGCGCCATGTTGCGTCATACGTCACATGCAAAGGTGTATATTCCGTAATTTGATTGGATCACATTGTTCCGCGATATTGGAAGCACCATGTTGGCGAATGAGAACACAATCTGAGTTTATAGATTGTGTCAATCTTTTACATTGTTAACAAATAGATAATAAAAGATCTAAAATATTTCGACTGATGGCTCTTGTGGAAGAAACAAATGAAGTCACTGGGTTGTTAATCCCAAATATATTGTAAGGCAAGTGATAATCCATGAATGTTCTACGATTAATATACTCCATCTTGTTTAATATGTTTGTCAACAATATTTTCCCATTAACAAATAATTTATGTGTTGTGTTTAATTCTATACCTTGTTATTTCCGAAAACATGCGCAATGCGCATCTGTATTTGAAGTCATTTTTTAATATGCATTCACCTATATCATATGATATATAATGTATATTTTAATTGTGTAACATATAATAAATCATGTATACTTTTTAGAGATATTATGTCCTAATATTTATTATTTCTTTAAATGTTCAAGTATCGATTCAACATTGTTGTTATCCAAATAATATAGCACTGTGAGCATGAAATTCAAATGTAACTCTTTAAGGGACATGAAAGCCTAAATGTATCTTTCATTAGTTATGTAGAACATACAATTTTTTTTTTTTTCCAATTTACTTCTATTAAAAATTTGCTTCATTCTCTTGGTATAATTTGCTGAAGGAGCATCAATACACTACTGGTTTCTAAGTGAACACATGGGTGAGGCAATGACAATCGGTATATATATGCAGCCACCAATCAGCAGATAGAAGCTAGGTTCTTTGCTGCTCCTGAGCGTTCCCAGATAAACCTTTCAGCAAATGATAACAAAATAATGAAGCAAATTAAATTATATAAGTAAAGGTGAAACTTGTTTCAAATGTTATGCTCTGTCAAAATCGTGAAAAATAATTTTCTGCCTTCATGCACCTTTAAATGAAATCCTTTTCCAAAACAAGTAGAACACTTTAAGCTAGCTTTCCAAAAATACACTTTAGTTTACGTATTCAATTTTGGGAACACATTGAAAGAAATATGGCATACAGGCTTTTTTTAAAAAAACAACAACATTATTTGCTTTATTTAACAAGCACATGTAGATATACCAATAATCCATAAGGATTAGTATATGTTAACATAAGTTCTTGTTTAAGCTATGTTGTTTGCATCAACACAGTGATATGCCATCATGTATAGTTGTAATGGTCGTTGGTTTGTAATTAGGAGAACACGTTTGGACATCACATCACAAAAACAAATCAATCTAATCATCAAGGACAGTATGTGATGAAGTTGTCTCAACACACTCTGCAACCAATCTGCCTCCATAGACCCAGTCCCATAGAAGCCTATTAAATACAGAGTGTGCTCCACAAGAAGACAACATCATCACATAATTATCCTTTACACATTAACTTTAAATTAAAAACAGTAATATATAAACATAATTACTTCTTCCTCCTTCCCTTCATCCCACGACAGTGAGGCTCTGGAGTGGTCAAATGCCTCCTCAGACGTGTCCTCATTGGAGATGTTTGGGGAAGAGGGGGAGGAGGAGTACTGTGCGTGATTGGGGATTGACCAGGCAGAGTAGGAGATGGAGGAGGCACAGGAGATGATGGTCCAGGAGATGATGGTCCAGGCTCTTGTGGTCTTCCTATTTCTGGATATGGTCTGCTTGCCACCTCCCGGAGGACCTGAGATATGTTATTTAGAACATTGACAATATTTGTTTGTCCTTCTATCAGGATGTTCACTGCATTGGTCATAAACTGTGTGTGTGCCTGTTGTGCCCTCTGGGAGTCCTGCATTTCCTGTATGAAGACCCTCATCAGCTCCACCTCGGGCATTATGGGGGGGATATTTTTGTCAGGGGGAGCTGCTGTATGGGGGCTGCTGCGCGGGTGGCTGCTGCACGGGGGGATGATGCATGTGTATCTTATGCAGGGGTATTTTCCTGTTCTCTCCGAGGTGGCGTGTCACCTTCTGTACCACTCTCATGCCTGGGTGAAGGAGGAGCATGTTCCTGCTGTGTTTCCTCCTCACCGGCCTCAGACTCTGTATATTTTAAAATTAAAGAAATAAGAGATATTAGCACAGTTCCAAATATATATGTAAATGCTATTTTTTAAAGTGTATTAATGAGGCTGCCTTAGTAATCCAATTTTATCCAAAAAAAACCAATACGATTTACGTATTTGAAAACCCATCTTTCAGATATCTAGATGGTAAATATTAATGTATTTTTGTGTGCGTCTTAAATATGTTTAAATGCACACATAGGGGGGTAGTTATCATGGTGTCAACTTTCCTGCCTTCGCCGGCCCAATACGCCCGCCTAAGCTCACCTACCTTCGCCGCCGCGGACCTGAAAAAATACGCCTAAGTTATCAAATAAAGCTGTCAAAAAGCCGCGGGGCGATGAGCAGCGGACTGTGATAGTTATCACTCATCCGATCTCGCTGCTCTTTGGCTTTTTCCCAGCTTTATTGCTAGCCTGTCACTAAGCACTCACACTAAACTACACTGTTCTACCCCCTATACCGGCGCCCCCGGAGCCCCCCGCAACTAAATAAAGTTACTAACCCCTAAACCGCCACTCCTAGACCCCGCTGCAAGTCTTATAAATGTATTAACCCCTAAACCGCCGCTCCTAGACCCCGCCGCAAGTCTTATAAATGTATTAACCCCTAAACCGCCACTCCCGGACACCGCTGCCACCTACATTATACCTTGTAACCCCTATCCTGCCCCCCCTATACCGTCGCCCTCTATAATAAAGTTATTAACCCCTATCCTGCTGATCCCGCACCTCGCCGCAAATAAATAAATAGTTTAACCCCTAAACCGCCGCTCCCTGAACCCGCCGCAACCTATATTAAATTTATTAACCCCTATCCTGCCCCCCCTACACCGTCGCCACCTATGATAAATTTATTAACCCCTATCCTGCCCCCCACTACACCGCCGCCACTGTAATAAAATTATTAACCCCTAAACCTAAGTCTAACACTAACCCTAACACCCCCCTAACTTAAATATTAATTAAATAAATCTAAATAATATTTCTATTATTAACTAAGTTAATCCTATTTAAAACTAAATACTTACCTATAAAATAAACCCTAATATAGCTACAATATAAATAATAATTATATTGTAGCTATCTTAGGATTTATTTTTATTTTACAGGCACCTTTCAATTTATTTTAACTAGGTACAATAGATATTAAATAGTTATTAACTATTTAATAGCTTACCTAGCTAAAATAAAGACAAATGTACCTGTAAACTAAAAACTAACCTAAGTTACAATTACACCTAACACTACACTACACTTAAATAAATTATTCCTATTTAAAACTAAATACTTACCTGTAAAATAAACCCTAAGATAGCTACAATATAATTAATAATTATGTTGTAGCTATCTTAGGATTTATATTTATTTTACAGGTAACTTTGTATTTATTTTAGCTAGTTAGAATAGTTATTAAATAGTTATTAACTATTTAATAACTACCTAGCTAAAAGAAATACAAAATTACCTGTAAAATAAATCCTAACCTAAGTTACAATTAAACCTAACACTACACTATCATTAAATAAATTAAATAAATTAACTACAAATAACTACAATTAAATACAATTAGATAAACTAACTAAAGTACAAAAAATAAAAAAAGCTAAGTTACAAAAAATAAAAAAAATAAGTTACAAACATTTAAAAAAATATTACAACAATTTTAAGCTACTTACACCTAATCTAAGCCCCCTAATAAAATAACAAACCCCCCCAAAATAAAAAAATGCCCTACCCTATTCTACATTAAAAAAGTTCAAAGCTCTTTTACCTTACCAGCCCTTAAAAGGGCCTTTTGTGGGGGCATGCCCCAAAGAATTCAGCTCTTTTGCCTGTAAAAGAAAAATACAACCCCCCCAACATTAAAACCCACCACCCACATACCCCTAATCTAACCCAAACCCCCCTTAAAATAACCTAACACTAATCCCCTGAAGATCATCCTACCTTTAGTCGTCTTCACTCAGCTGAGCCACCGATGGAACTGAAGAGGACGTCCGGACCGGCAGAAGTGATCATCCAAGGGGCGCTGAAGAAATCTTCCATCCGATGAAGTGATCCTCCAAGCGGCGCTGAAGAAATCTTCCATCCGGGCGAGGTCATCTTCCAAGAGGCGCTGAAGAAGTCTTCTATCCGGGCGAGGTCATCTTCGAAGCCGGGTCTTGAATCTTCATCCCGCCGACGCGGAACATCCTTCTTTCCCGACGGACTACCGACGAATGAAGGCTCCTTTAAGGGACGTCATCCAAGATGGCGTCCCTTCAATTCCGATTGGCTGATAGGATTCTATCAGCCAATCGAAATTAAGGTAGGAAAATTCTGATTGGCTGATGGAATCAGCCAATCAGATTCAAGTTCAATCCGATTGGCTGATCCAATCAGCCAATCAGATTGAGTTCGCATTCTATTGGCTGTTCCGCTCAGCCAATAGAATGCGAGCTCAATCTGATTGGCTGATCGGCGGATCGAAGTTTACGTCACAAAATTCTACTTTTGCCGGTCTCTAGCCTTTGATAACTAAGGCGAATCAGCCTCGCCACAAATACGCTGCGGAATTCCAGCGTATTTGAGGTTGACGGCTTGATAACTACCCCCCATAATCTGGAGGTTAGATACTAATGTGATAGCTTTTCTTCAAATAAAACTTTCTCAAGGTAATACTGAATGCGTTTTCGGAATAATGTTTGAAAAAGCGGAATTGCGTTAGTCATATGCCTTATTTATTTTGAGTGTAAATGAGTTATGAGGTGGATGAAAAGAGATTAGTAATTGTCCTTACCAGAAGATGAGAAGTGCAGGTTCCTGGTATGAATCCCTCCTTCGATCCTGACTAAGGCCACCTCGGAGATGTTGGGATGCAGCATTTCCTCCCAGCGGCTGTAGACGAATGTCTATTCTGGGAAGCCACCGGACGCGGTATTCGCTTGCCTCTCCCTCGACAATATCCTTGCTCTCCTACCACAACCTTTTCTTTGTTGCAGGGGTGGCCTTCGATGCCTGCAACCTCCTAGCCCTCTTCATATAGGCCATTATAAGGGTCTCCATCTCCTCCCTGCTATACCTCTCCTCCCTCTGCCTGGGCTTTGGATGTGAACCTCTGTTCTCCGGACTGTATTGCGCCTCTCTGTACTTCTGCCTTGTCCCACTGAGCCCAGCCACTTGTTCGTCTTCAACAATGTAGCTTGGCCCACCCACCCTGACCTCTCCCCCTTCCTCTCCCCCTTCTCCCCCTTCCTCTCCCCCTTCTCCCCCTTCTCCCCCTTCCTCTACTCCCCCTTCTCCCCCTTCCTCTCCGACTCTCCTCCCTAATCTCCTCAATCTTCTGCCTCATCTCATCCCTAATCTTCTGCCTAATCTCCTCCCTACTCTTCCTTTCTGCCATACCTTTTCAAAAGGTGAAAGTGCACTAATGAAAGGGGGTCATGAAATAAAAGTAAAAAGTGCTCAAAGTGTGAATGGGGTTTAGAAAATAGGGTAAGGGTAGTAAGAAACAGACAAGTGTATAAAAAAGGACTAAATGAGGGTGTGTAAACAATAAGTTGGTCTAAAAAGAACAAAGGGAATGGGGTATGGCGTGTATGTGTGTGTATGTAGTGTTACTGCTATGTGTATGTATGTATTGAATGTGTTTGCGTGTAAATGAAAGTAAATATGTTTAACAATGTGTAAGGAATGAAAAACAAAGCAGCGCTCGCACACTCACCCAGACAGATTCCTACACAAACTCTCTCTCACTATCTCTCTCTCACTATCTCTCTCTGACTATCTCTAACCTCCAATGCCTAGACTTGTACCTATCTCTAAAAAGCAATACAGTCAAGGAAGCCATTTTCAGAGCGTGATTATATACCCTATGTAAATGCTTAATGATGTACCTGTTTGCAAAGTAAACGAGGTCCAGGTGTGCTGTTGTGAAGCTTTGTATGTGTGGAATGTGGAGTAGTTTGAATTTGCGCATGCTCATATTGAGTTTCAAAATCCACATATGTTTTTTAAGGAATGTGTATAATGCGATGATGTCATAGTGATCATTTGCAGAACATTATCATAATTTAGTATCGCAAAATCCCTATAATAATTTTTGATCCTATCGTATTTGTTAACTGTTCGAAATAATTATTTTGTGAAATCTTTCCTAATTGCCAATGCGAATGTTTCGTTTGTGTATAAGTGTGTAATGTGTTGTTTTTGCTCTTTTCTTCCGTGATGCAGATCCAAACATATTTTTTGAATCCTCATTTTGTGTAAATGTTATGTTGTATTTGTTGTGAATAATTGTGATTGTTGAATGCGAATCTGCTATGTTGTGTGAGCGATTGTTGTACATTTGACATGATTATTATTGGTGTCCATTAAGTTGTATGTGTAGTTCTAGGGATATTGAGTGTTAGATTAAAAACCAGTTTATTTTTTAGTTTCCATTGATCTATAAGGGGGAATCCATTATGCGGCTGTGAATACGCAAGTGAAATAAACGCGGTATTCGTGTAAACGCAATGCGTAAACTATCTTTTCAGACTTGTAATACCTATGTTACGAAGAGTGCGCAATAAACATTACGCATGCACTATTTGCGCACAGCCATAACGCAAAACTCGTAATCTAGGTGTATGTGTGTAGAATCATCATCATCATCAGTTTGCTAAGTACCATGGGCACTGGGTTTAAAGGGAGAGAATGGATGGCTGATATATATAGTGGTTTAAGGAATTCCACTTCTCACTTCTTCACAATCCAAGGTAATGGTAGAATACCCTTTCAAAATTTCTAGGAGGGGACCCAATGATATTAACCCCTTAGTGACCAGACTATTTTTCAAATTTCTTACCGTTAGGAACCAGGGCTATTTTTACATTTCTGCTGTGTTTGTGTTTAGCTGTAATTTTTCTCTTACTCATTTACTGAACCCACACATATTATATACCGTTTTTCTCGCCATTAAATGGACTTTCTAAAGATAGCATTATTTTCATCATATCTTATGAAAAATTTTAAAAAAAAACAACACTTTTTCTAACTTTGACCCCCAAAATCTGTTACACATCTACAACCACCAAAAAAACCATGCTAGTTTCTAAATTTTGTCCTAAGTTTAGAAATACCCAGTGTTTACATGTTTTTTGCTTTTTTTGCAAGTTATAGGGCAATATATACAAGTAGCACTGCTATTTTCAAACCATTTGTTTTCCCTCAAAATTAGCGATAGTTACATTGTAACACTGATATCTGTCAGGAATCCCTGAATGACGCTTCACACACACACATATATATTTATCGCAAAATGAAATTAGTTTATTTATTATTTATTTTTTAAGCGCATATATGTGTTTGAATATGAAGTTAGCTTCGCTTTCATTAATGAATTTACCCCATAAGATGAATTCTTACTAATTGCTGAGCGTGATTTGTGCCGTTTGGCTATACTTACATACATATAGGTATTGTCATTTGGCCACAATAGCATGGGTATCAACATATACCTATACGCTGACTTGAAATAAGCAGCTGGTGAGATGGGCGGACATCAAGCCTCTGACGAAGCGGACGAGTTCCGTGAAACGCGTAAGGCCACGCCCACCTTACGTCATTTGTGAACGTGCACGCCGAGCTGTAGTGTTTGTTTGCTAGCAGCTATTGGGAGCGTGTCTATAGGATTTTGCATAGCGGCAATTTTTGAATGTACCGGACTTTGAGCATAAATGTATGCCTCTTGATAAGAACTGACTGAGCACTTTTACAAAGAGATCTGGACCGGAACATCACTTGGATGAATTGCTGAAATATCGTTTTGGAAACCAAGTGGGGACACTTTGATATCTACCTGCTTTTACTCACCTCATACGATTGAGGTCATCTTTGTGAGTAGGGAATACCCTAGGGGATTGTTGTATATATGTTTTAATTTTAATTTATTAAACTTTATTGCACTATGAGTGGTGTTTCTGTGTGCTTATCTTTTTAGATTGAAGCAGCTGTACCTATCCACTCAAATTGAACCTTGAGCCACTTTGGATGAGCAGCACGGAACACTCCTTGTGGATACATTTTTTCCAAACAACGGAAGGATAAGACCCTCTATTTCAATAATTATTTTTAATATTTATCTTTTTATTAATTAATTATTGTCATTTAAGTATTATTATGCTTTTTATCTGCATTTCTTAAATATTCATTGTTTGCACCCAAAAACTGCATTTATATTTTAAAAATTACTATTGGTATTATTATTATTTATTATTTATTCATTGCTCTTACTGTGAGTGTGCGCAACTTTGTCTATAGTAGCGAGGGCACTTAGGTGCATTCACTTCTATAGTATTTTTTTTATATTTTATATATATATATATATATATATATATATATATATATATATATATATATATATATATATATATATATATATATATATATATATATATATATATATATATATATATATATATTAGTAGACAACCCAAAGTATTGATCTAGGCCCATTTTGGTATATTTCATGCCACCATTTCACTGCCAGATGCCTTCAAATTAAAAAAAATCGTTAACTTTTTTACAAACTTTAGGTTTCTCACTGAAATTATTTACAAACAGCTTGTGTAATTATGGCACAAATGGTTGTAAATGCTTCTCTTGGATCCCCTTTGTTCAGAAATAGCAGACATATATGGCTTTGGTATTGCTTTTTGGTAATTAGAAGGCTGCTAAATGCCGCTGCGCACCACACTTGTATTATGCCCAGCAGTGAAGGGGTTAATTAGGTAGCTTGTAGGGTTAATTTTTTTGTTTTGTTAATTTCTTTATTTTTCAAAACTCAAGTAGAGATACATAATAAATTAAGAGTATCATTCTCATTACATCGAAACAGCTGTTACATATGAGGTTATGACAAGTTTGGTAGTTAGATGCTTAGACGATATTCTCATTCTTGAGCATTTTACACTTTTTGTATACAATAACTAACCCTTCAGCTGGGTGGGGGGGGAGCATCATGGGGAAAGGAAGGGAGGAGGTGTGGGTTGGAGAATGGAAAACACCTGTGAGGAAAAGGGGAGGGGGAGAAGGGAAGGAGATGGATCTGTCACAGACAAGCGCTTATTTCCCTGACTACAATGTCAGATTCACAAGTGTCCATAAGCCAGAATTATTGCAGATGGTGATGATCAGTGCGACATGATCACTCTTGACCTGGGAGGGTTATAGTGAAAAATGTGTCTGGGTGTCCAACAATGACACTCAATTACACATCTGTAAACAAAAACAACATCAACAAAACTAGTCTAAATAGACATAAAAAAAATTGAACTAATCTAGTCTAAGTTAACCTGGAGGCTTACCGCCATTTGGTTTACTCTTTTGGCCAGCCCAGTATGATCAGCATCTAGGAGTAGACTCCGGGTCAATCCAGCCGTTGTTCTTCCGGGCATCATGATATTGCAGGGTATGTGGGGGAAGGGGGGGCAATGGGGTGTGTTCCCCTTGAAGTATCAGGGGTTCTGTCCGGTATCTGTATTGACCATAGACCATCTGCCCTTCAGTTGTTCAGACATTATATAAGTGCTGTTCTGGAAGGGGGTCAAGATTTGTTGTCTAATGGTAGGGGATAAGTGCAACAAGTAGGATTCCCATTTGGTCGTAAATGACTTGATTATTTTCTCCTTGTCACCCTTAACATCTGCCTGTTCTATTAGTAATTGGGTGTGTAATAGTCTTATGAAGTGTGTTAGGTGTGGTGGCTTGTTTAGGATCCAGTGTTTAAAGGGGCACTAAACCCAAATTTTTTTCTTTCATGATTCAGATAGAGCATGCAATCTTAAGCAACTTTCTAATTTACTCCTATTATCAATTTTTCTTCATTCTCCTGCTATCTTTATTTAAAAAGCAGGAATGTGATGCATAGGAGCCGGCCCATTTTTGACTGAGAACCTGGGCTATGCTTGCTTATTGGTAGCTAAATGTAAGCCTTCAATAAGCTAGCGCTATCTATGGTGCTGAACCTAAAATGGGCTGGCTGCTAAGATTTACATTCCTGCTTTAAAATAAAGATAGCAAGAGAACGAAGAAAAATTGATAATAGGAGTAAATTAGAAAGTTGCTTAAAATTTCATGCTCTAGCTGAATCATGAAAGAAAACATTTTGGGTTCAGTGTCCCTTTAAGGATGAGATGTCTAGCTAGGAGTATGGAAGCATTTATAAGGCAGTCTTGAGGAGATGAGTGAGTATGGCCTCTTAAAAAAAAAGGACATCATATATTGCTAAAGTGATGCGGATCCCGCACACCCTCGACAGCCAGTATTTTACTTTGGACCAGAATTGGGATATCCTAGGGCATCACCAGAATAAATGTGGGATGTCTGGGTCAAGCAGGGAACATTTAAGGCAGATGTTGTTCACTCCTGAAACCCACTTAGCAGGCAGTTTGGGAGTAATAAAGCTTAGGTGCATGAGTTTAAGGTGCGCTTCCCTGTGGTCAGATGCTAGTGTGGCTCGGGACACCAGTTCGAAGCTGGCAGTTAATACCATCTCAGTGATGTCTATATTTGCATTTGTGTTCCAGCTGGCGCACATTTGTTGTGCAATTTCAGTTGTCCTAACCAGAATGATTGAGTTGTAGATGTGTGAGATAGAGTGTGCCCCTTGTTTGGCTAGGGAACAGAGACTGTCAATAGTGCTATGAGTAATGCAATCAAGTCTGTCAGATAGTAATTTGCAAACGTAGTGGGAACATTGGGGGTATGCAAAGGTGCTGTGTCTGGGTAGGCTGAATTTTTCCTGTAGTACTGTAAAATAATGTAGTTTGTTAGACATTGGCGCTATCAGTTGAGCTACTGAGGTCAAGCCTTGCGCTTCCCATTTCCTGAACATTTGGGTTGTCATTCCTGGTAAGAAGGTGGGATTACCCTGAATCGGTAGATGTTTAGTTAGTGTGCAAAGTAGTCCCCACCACCGTCAGAGCTTCGCCCATGCCCTTAAGGGATACCTATACAAGATGTTGTCTTTAATGTGGGGGGGGGGTAGAGATTTTAACGTTGCATGTGCTAGAAAGGCTGGATGGAGCGGGTGGGTTAGCTGCTTCTCCAGTTGTACATCACTGAAGACAGAAGTGCCCACCAGCCATTCAAGAACCAGAGTGGGCCAGTTGTAACATTCCGCCATCGGCATCCGAAAACCTAAGTTCTTTTTGAAGGATTTTATAATATTCTATTGGTATTTGGTCTGGTCCTGGTGTTTTGCCTAGCTTGGCACTTCCTATTGCTTTCTGTACTTTCTTGACTGTTATGGGTGCATTTAATCGGGCTAATTGGTCTGGCGTATGAATTCCTTAGTGATTTTCCTATTGACAGTTTTGGGGTGTGCATCAGAGAGTATAGAGGTGATCAGTGCTTTAGGGGAGATTAGTTTAACCGCGTTGGCCAGCAGTTTTCCCGTCCTGTTCCCAAACCTGTAAAAACATCCCTTTCTATGATGTTGAAAGACTAGGTCTTGCTGTTGGAGTATGTTGTCCCTATTTTTCTTCATCTCATAATATTTTTGTCTGATTTGGTAAGAGGGGCAGGCCAAGTAGTCATTGTATGCTGATGTAACTGCAGTGTTTGTGTTGGCATCTAGCCTTTTTTTTTTTTTTTTATATTTAAATTTTTATTGAGGAATAAAAAAAAAACCAATTACAGAGTAAATGGAAATTTGCCATACTAACATAGAAATAAAATTTAAGGAATAGTGCACATATATATGTAGGTACAATGCTCACCACCCATAAGAAAAAATAATATGTGTATATATAGTCATACCTTCGCAGGGGTTAAGAATAGGCAAATCTGATAGAATCCTCACTTTTCATAATTATATATACCTCCAAATGTATGAGTAGGCCACTTTTGGACCTCCTAGTGGGGTAATGGTCTATAGCGAAGGAAAGGTAGTGTGGTCAATAGCCACTTTTGGGCTTAAAATATGTAAACAAGATTATATTCAACAATAAGGTCAGTTTAGTGTCACTTGTAATGTTCAGAAACAACATTGGAGCATTATTTCAAACATAAACCTGGACTAGAATTAGAATCACCTAATACTAATTATACAGAAAATAGCAAAACAATGCCTACCCACTTCCTCCAGCTCTAAGTAAGACTTTATGTCAGTGACTGTATAACAGCAATAGAGACTAATAGCGCAGTGGGATATGTGGACCTAGGAATGGGGAGAGAGTTAGAGTCAAACAGGATGGCATAGACTTATCTAAGATCTATTCAGGTGAGTATATCTCTAGCCATTAACAACGCAAGAACACTATATCTGGAGCCCTATGCAGGGATGATAGTTGACTTCATGTTGCTGTGCATTAAAATGATAAAAAAGGGGGGGGGTTATCATATGCAATATAGTATTTACATGTTAATAGGTTAATGGAGCTGTCTGCCTCTAGCTGAAAGGGATTATGACAGCATTAAGTCAGCACTTGTTGAAGGTGGGTCAGGCACATAATAGCAGTTGGAATAATACAGACAAACAGCGTATGGCAACATAAGACTCAATTAATAATATTGGTATACTAGGTACATAGCATAGGAGTCCATAGAAACTGATATAAACCCACAATAAAGTACAGTGCTCTATAGTCTATAAGGTTATCTGATGCCGGAACGCCTCAGCTGCCACACCAAACATTGTAAGAGAATTGTGCTCTAACATTTTTAAGAGCTATGTGAGTTAAGTTCAGTTTGCGGCTCCATAGATAACGTATCGTTACTGGGGGGGGGGCTTCCGCCGCAATCTATTTATGAGGAATACTTATTTATACATATCCCCTAAAAGTAACAGATATTTCTAGTGTACAAAACACATGCCATAACCTGGGGCTTTCTAATGTTATCGCTCAAGCAGCGGCTGCAAACCCCAGTCCTAATGAATGCACCAAGCCTCCAGGATCAAACGGCTGTCCCAAGTTGCCATCCGGCTTTTTGGAAGCTGAAGTTCTGTACCTTAGGTCCTTACTGTTCAGAGCGGGCTTGCAGTATGCCAGAAGGGACACTCGGCTGGGTCCTAAAACATGCGAGCTGGGTGAGGGATACGTTTTGCTGCTTCTTAAGGTCTCGGCGACGTGATTCAGAGGGGTGTCTGCCGAATAGATGTTAAATGTGGGAATGAGCTTGGCTTCTCTGATAGTCGCTCCCAGGTAACGTGCTGACTTTGTTAGACTCAAGTCACGGCAGCCATGACCTGCACTTGTTGGGGCCCGCATCTCCAGAGAGGCATCCGTTGAAGGTGCTCTGCCACTCGGACCGCCAAAACATCGGACGGCTGTGGGGATGTCTCCATCAGGCCTGGAACAAGCCATGCCAATAGATGTTGAAAAAGGTTCCTGGATGGCGGCGGCGTCCGCTCCCTGCCCGTGGCTCATCCAAGTCACTGTTGGGGTAAGTGGGTTTCGTGTCAGCCGTCCATCGCTCATTTCTGCAGAGACATGAGTAGGACTTGGGAAGGAGGGTATTATCTGCCAAGGCACAGAAGCTGCATCTCTCTCCGTCTCTATAGAGTCGCAGTCTCCCCGCGTGGCTTCATCCCGGTCAGTAGTTGTGGATGGATATATCCCCTTTTGCAGGGATTTTTCAAAAGCAACTTGATAAGCATCTAGAAGGTTGCTGAGCTCTAATAGTAACAAGGTAGTTAAATCCATATTAAGGTTGGATGTATACTGCGCACTCAGGGCACAGCTAGTTGTGGGGACAGGCTGAGGCTTCTATAATAGGGGAAGGCCTCAAAGTGCAAAGTCCGGTACTGAGGGCTATGAAGCCTAGTCACTGTTCAAAAACCCTATATCTTGAATTCGGACTTCTTCAGACCAGCCTCTCCACTGTTTTGATCAAAGTGTTGCTAAAAATGCAATGCTAAATCAGGTTCCAATGAAGATAGCTTAAGGAGCTGAAGCTCAGTGCGACCTGTAAGATGGCCGCCGCCCGGGTGTCCCCCCATCTAGCCTTTTTTATTTGGAGATGTAGTGAGCTGTGAAGTTGGTTATATGCCCCCTCATAACTGCCTTTGAAGCATTACAGAAGAGCCCAGGGGTGTTTTGGTGCTGAACGTTAAATTAAGCGTATTCCAGCCAATGTGTTTTTAAGTGCTTTTGAAAATCTAGATTGTTATACAAGTACGTGGGAAACCTCCATGCTCTACGAGAAGGATTTCAAAAGGTGGGGTGTAATTCCAGCCAGATGGGAGTGTGATCCGAGATCACTACATCAGTAATATGTGTACACGGAATTTGGCTATTAAGCTGTGGGGAACATAGGAAATAGTAAATGCGGGACAATGACCCATGCATCTTAGAGACACAGTTAAAGTCTCTTTGAGTTGGGATACGTGCTCTCCACAGGTCTACAAGACCCAGGGAAGATTTGAATGCTGTGTTTGGATCATAAACTGAGCACAGTATGTAGGATTTCCCTGCTGTTTGTAGGAGTGCTACTATGTATCTGCCCTGTTTGTCGGTATCCAGGAGGGTTACCTGTGCTGCTAAGCCTTTTCTCACCAGTATAGCAACTCACCGTTTGCGTCCCTCTACAGGAGTGTAGAAAATCTGACCCACCCACCTGGTTTTTAGTTTTTCATGTTCAGTATCAGTCAGGTGTGTTTCCTGCAGGAGGACTATGTCTGTGTGTAAGCATTTGAGGTGTTGTATAACGAGACTTCTCTTAGCCGGAGAGGTGAAACCTCCCATATTCCAAGAGACTATTCTAAGTGCCTAGGCCATGTCGCGCAAGAGGGGAGGGAATTTGCTGACCCGCTGGGTCCAGGAACGAAAGGGGCCATGCAAGTGTTTGTAACACTCTGGTGGGGTCATAATGTCCCAGTATGAGTTGTCTGCTGGGTGGGGTGAGGTTTTGTATGTTTGGGGTCGTTACATGTCTAGGTGTGTTCAGTAACTCATGGTTCTGGTGGTCCCCTGTTTGGAGTCTGCTCAAGCTGGAGCCCGGAGTTGGCTGGAAAGAAGACTGGAGGCTCCCCCCGTGATCTGTTAGGAGAGAAGGAAAAGATAATGTTAATGGTCGCTGTGGCAGGTTATAGTCAACCCCCAGGGCATCTAGGATGTTCCCAAAGTTATTGGTAAGGGGTGTTTGCAACTTATGGTAGGCCTGTCTATGGGAATTTTGTTTCTTAAATAACTGAGGCACTACTGAGGTCAGTAATGGAACAAGAAACACAATTTCAAGTATTAAAGATATAACAATAACAAACAGTCCTTTCAGTGCATACTGACAGGGGTGCTCAGAAACTGAGCCAGGCTTCTGTATCGTTGGAGGTACTCTGCGGATCAGTTCATTTTGCATCTGCAAATTTTTAGATCTGTCCAGCATACTGATATACAGAGAAGGTGGATGAAAGGCATTAATATCTTGATTTCTTGGTCTTCATGGGAACAAGGAAGGCGGCTATTCATCCCTCCGCGTTGCCCCGCTTTTCCGTGTCCAGGTAAGTCTGCAGGTCTTTAGGGGTTCTGAAGAATTTGGCACCTGAGGAAGTTTGTAGCTGTAGTTTGTCTGTAAACAGAAGTGCAGCTTGTCTCCCCTCCTCATATAGTTGGGAGCATATAGGAGCAAATTCTTTGCGCAGTTTGGTGAATTCTGCAGAAAAGTACTGGAAAAGTAGTAGTTTCCTTCCCTCAAAGAGGAGATCACTTGAATGTGCTCGATAAGCATGTAAGAGTGCTATCTTCTCCTGGTAGTTGAGGCACTTGAAAATTACCTGGCATGGTCTAGAGCAGAGCTTTCCAAACTTTTTATGTTGGTGACACACTTTTTAGACCTACAACATTTCGCGACACAGCAATTCAGTTGTACTAGCAAAAAGGAGGTTAAACTAACTTGTTTTAAGAGATACGGACACATACATGAATTATATAATAATGAAATGTATTTACAAGTAACAGTAAGTATGTGCAAGAATTAAAAAAAACTTTAACAACACCAATATCTACTTGATATTTTAATGGGATGTATGAGGTTGATGGGATGAACACAATTTCTGAATATTTGGTGGAATATTAGATAAAGACATTCGCATTTCATCATCAAGCATTTTTAATCTTCCACTTCCTATCCATATATCAAGAGCAGGAGCAGCAATGCACTACTGGGAGCTAGTTCCAAAAAAAACCCCACTGACTTCAGCTCAGCATTTAAGCTGCCGTCCTCAGAGCTCGGTGAGTCCGATTGACTACTGCCCGCGCTGCAAACACACTGCTCTCCCACTCACTGACTACACATGCAGTTACAAGCCGATTAAGGAGACTACACATGCAGTCACGAGCCAATGTGCCGCCAATGGGAATAGTTTCAGTTCCCACTGAGCTGCGCCAATAGGTTAAGATGATCTGTGTCCCCCTAGGTATCAATCACGTGTCAACCATGTGATATGCATAGCAGGCAGGTGGAAAGTCAGAAACCAAAAAAAAAAAAAACAACAATTTGTGCTGAAGCAGGGACACACCTACACACTGCTGCCGACACACTAGTGTGTCCCGACACACAGTTTGGAAAGCACTGGTCTAGAGTTTGCTGTTTCGAGGCCATTATCTGGTCCTATTCGATGTGCTCTCTCCACGTCTATGGGCAGACGCTCAGGGTTCATCTTCAGCAGTTTGGGTAGTGTCAAAGCAGTGAACTCAAGCAAGTCATTGTTCTTAATTGATTCTGGGATGCCTATAACTTGGAGATAGTTGCGCCTGCTCTGGTTTTCCAGGTCGTCAACTTTGTCTTGTAGCACCTGATTTTGTCGCACAAGTTGCCTTATGGAAGTGGATGCTGTGGTCTGACAATCTTCCACATCAGATATCCTCTGTTCCGCCTGGGTTAGTCTTATGGAGAACTGTCTCACATCACTGGTGAGTGTGTCCATCCCAGCCTGGAGTGACTCCATTTTGGGTGGAAAGAAAGTTTTTAATTCTTGCAATAATGCCGTTGAGTCTGAGGTATTGGTGTCTGGTGTTATTAGAGAACACGGGCCCTTTGCATGAGTATTAACTGTATGTCGTCTTCTGTCCCCTTGTTTGGCCCTTGAGGTCATTTTCCCTTCCAGGGGGACAGGTATGGATTTGAGGTATTTATCCACTTTCTTGTAGGTGTTTTTGCGGTTAGGAGAATGTAGTAGCAAAGATAGCGGCAGCAATTAGGGTTGTCCAGCAGGTGGCAAGCTAAGACTATTAATTTAAACAGGTATAGAAAAAAGGAAACTGCATGGCCCCAGGGCTGCAGTACTAAAATGTACCACTGTAGCTTGCTGCTCAAATCTCACCCACTGAGTGTAGAATGTCCAGTTTTTGGTTCGAAAGCTGCAAAGTGCTGTGCTCACACTGTAATTACATATAATTATTGCACACGTGGCTTAGCTATGTTCTGTACCTCCAAGCCGACAAAATCTGCCCAGCACCTCTGTGTTCTCCTTGTTTCAAAAGCGTTTCTCTAAAGGTTATTTTGATGCATGGAGATGAGGGGGAGTTCGTATTTATGCTGTATGCTGGTTCCAATGAGGGGATATACGTGTTATGTGGGGCTTGCAGAAAAAGTGTATGAGCATGCTACTTATCCGTCTGTTGTTCCGTGCCTCCACCCAGACTGCCAGCTGCTGAGTGGCTGCGATATCATAGGGAGCCGATGCTGGGGATGTTCTCCAATGTATCGCCTACAGCCTTTGCTGTGAAACTCAGTGTGTCTTGCGGACATGCGTGGTGCGGCCTATCCAAGATGGCAACCGGGGCACTTAGGCCAAAATAGTAAATGTCCTTCCAGGGGTAGAGTATGTTTCAGCCTTTCACGCTGCTATGCCAGCTAGGGGGATGTAGCAAAAGTGCGCCCAGCAAGGTCTGTGCATTGGACAGCGGGTGGGAGTGAGTTTCTTGGCCGAATTTGATGCCGCCAGCACGGAGCTCCTTCTCCTTGCGTCCACTAGCTAGCTCCACCTAACCGGAAGTCTCCTTGTACTGTTAATTTTAGCTCTAGTGTAGAGATCAGTCTCCCTCCTGACACATCCCTCCCTGATCCTTCCATGACCCCTCTCAAACAGCTCTCTTCCCTCCCCCCACCTCACAATTGTCACCGCCATCTTAAGTACTGGCAGAAAGTCTACCAGTACTAAAATAAAAGGCTTTTTTAAAATATATATATATATATATTTTTAAATATAATGCAGTGTTGGATCCCCCCTTAGCCCCCAACCTCCCTGATCCCCCCGATACAGCTCTCTAACCCTCCCCCCTCTACCTATTTGCTGCCATCTTGGGTACTGGCAGCTGTCTGCCAGTACCCAGTTTGGTCAAAATTTGGCTTTTAAAAAAAATAAATAATATAAATACCCCATTTTTCTGTAGTGTAGCTAATACCCTACACCCTTCCCATCCCAAATTCCTTTCCCAACATTTATTCCCTCCTCCATCTCCCTCTCCATCCTTATCTTACACTTAATATGTGTAGCGCGCGCTCCCGTCCATAGCATGTGCTCCCGCCCCCTAGCGCACACTCTTGGAACTTGATCCTCGCTTGCCAGAACTGCTCCAGCGATGGGCCACCCACCCGTCTCCCTCGTATCCCTCCCACACCACCAATGATCAGCACCATTGCTGGCCGATGCATCAGCTTGCTTAAAAAAAGTATTGCAAGATGCCTCAATATTGAGGCATCGCTGCAATACCCTGAAAGCAGCTGGAAGCGATCACGATCGCTTCCAGCGCTTGAAACCCCAGTGGACATGCCAGACACGTCCTTGGTTGTAAACAACCGTTTTTTGTTGGACGTGCCTGGCACGTGCTTGGTCGCTAAGGGATTAAGTCATAGGACTACTGTAACATTTGAACCTGTTAAGGTATTGCTAAATGTGCTCTAACAGTAATGTAACCATAAGCATAATTGTATGTTTGAATAAAGTTTGTTTTTGTTCCTCCCCCTTGTAACAAGAAGTTGTTAAATAAAGTTGTTACACTGAGACAGGCAAACAGAGTGTGCATGTGTGTTTTTTCTCCACTATCATATAAAGCAACTTATATGCCCGATTATCCTACCCTCACTCAAATGGCAACAGTTTATGGGCCCAGAAGAGATGCAGGAAATTGATGGAACAGGCTTTGCTTTGATGGATATGTGAAGAATTTAGAACTTTGGGAGACAAAATTCTTGGGACATTTATGGCTGATAATCTCAAGGAAACTTGAGCAGACACTGAAGATGAGGATGAAGAAAGACATAAGAATGAGAAAGTGTTTGCTGAAAAAATTAAATTCGTAGAGAATAAAAGTTTGTCTTTAGTCATGAGAGAGGCAACTCATGACGGGAGAAAAGCGTTCCAAATACTGAGAGACTATTATGGGGAAACCCCGAAAAATGAGTCTGTACACTGAGCTAATTTCTCCTCAGAAAGTTGTAAGAGAGTGTGTGACGGACTGTTGATTACAATGATTTTTAAAGGTTTCATTAAAACCGTTTTGCCATCTACATTACACAGCGTGATGGAAAAGTGACTTTTGCAGAGTTCAAGACACAGTTGAGCATTGTTGAAGATACAGAAAAATAGTGCGCTAACCCACATTACGACAACGTGTTAAAAGTGAGTAACACAATTCCAAGATTAAAAGCTAGACATGACTCTAATATTATCTGTTACAATTATGACCAAAAAGGACACAGAGCTAATGCATGTTTAAACCATCAAAGTAAAATTCAGTCACTGTGGTGCAGCCATTGCAAAAGCTCAACGTATAAAGATGCAAACGCAAAAGAAAAGACAATGCTAAACAAGCAACAGATAATAATGACAACAGGAACTTGTTGCTTTTAAAATAAGAGATGACCAAATAGATGGGCTAATACTAAATAGACTAATGGTTGATACAGGTGCAACGTCCCATAAAATTACCGACATTTTGATGACGCCTTTAAACCGGAGAAACATTCCTTGGAACTGGTGTAGCACTGAAAAAAAGTGATGCAGAAGTTTGTTTGCTAGACAGAGAGGGAATTTGTGCAATAATGACTTTGAAGAAAGCATTATACATACCTTCATACCCTCAATACAGTTGCAAGAAAAAGTATGTGAACCCTTTGGAATGATATGGATTTCTGCACAAATTGGTCATAAAATGTGATCTGATCATCATCTAAGTCACAACAATAGACAATCACAGTCTGCTTAAACTAATAACACACAAAGAATGAAATGTTGCCATGTTTTTATTGAACACACCATGTAAACATTCACAGTGCAGATGGAAAAAGTATGTGAACCCTTGGATTTAATAACTGGTTGAACCTCCTTTGGCAGCAATTACTTCAACCAAATGTTTCCTGTAGTTGCAGATCAGACGTGCACAACGGTCAGGAGTAATTCTTGACCATTCCTCTTTACAGAACTGTTTCAGTTCAGCAATATTCTTGGGATGTCTGGTGTGAATCGCTTTCTTGAGATCATGCCACAGCATCTCAATCGGGTTGAGGTCAGGACTCTGACTGGGCCACTTCAGAAGGCGTATTTTCTTCTGTTTAAGCCATTCTATTGTTGATTTACTTCTATGCTTTGGGTCATTGTCCTGTTGCAACACCCATCTTCTGTTGAGCTTCAGCTGGTAGACAGATGGCCTTAAGTTCTCCTGCAAAATGTCTTGATAAACTTGGGAATTCATTTTTCCTTCGATGATAGCAATCCGTCCAGGCCCTGACGCAGCAAAGCAGCCCCAAACCATGATGCCTCCACCACCATACTTCACAGTTGGAATGAGGTTTTGATGTTGGTGTGCTGTGCCTCTTTTTCGCCACACATAGTGTTGTGTGTTTCTTCCAAACAACTCAACTTTGGTTTCATCTGTCCACAGAATATTTTGCCAGTACTGCTGTGGAACATCCAGATGCTCTTGTGTGTGGTCATAAAATGTGATCTGATCATCATCTAAGTCACAACAATAGACAATCACAGTCTGCTTAAACTAATAACACACAAAGAATGAAATGTTGCCATGTTTTTATTGAACACACACCATGTAAACATTCATGTTGATTGCTATCATCGAAGGAAAAATGAATTCCCAAGTTTATCAAGACATTTTGCAGGAGAACTTAAGGCCATCTGTCTACCAGCTGAAGCTCAACAGAAGATGGGTGTTGCAACATGACAATGACCCAAAGCATAGAAGTAAATCAACAACAGAATGGCTTAAACAGAAGAAAATACACCTTCTGAAGTGGCCCAGTCAGAGTCCTGACCTCAACCCGATTGAGATGCTGTGGCATGATCTCAAGAAAGCGATTCACACCAGACATCCCAAGAATATTGCTGAACTGAAACAGTTCTGTAAAGAGGAATGGTCAAGAATTACTCCTGACCGTTGTGCACGTCTGATCTGCAACTACAGGAAACATTTGGTTGAAGTAATTGCTGCCAAAAGAGGTTCAACCAGTTATTAAATCCAAGGGTTCACATACTTTTTCCATCTGCACTGTGAATGTTTACATGGTGTGTTCAATAAAAACATGGCAACATTTCATTCTTTGTGTGTTATTAGTTTAAGCAGACTGTGATTGTCTATTGTTGTGACTTAGATGATGATCAGATCACATTTTATGACCAATTTGTGCAGAAATCCATATCATTCCAAAGGGTTCACATACTTTTTCTTGCAACTGTATATTTTCTCTTTAGAAACAGCAACAAACAGTCAGTTTCCAGCAAAATAGAATGTACTCTCATTCATAAAAATGATGCCAAATTCACAATGCATAAATACAATAGACTTTACTGTTTGAATTCCTTTGCTAATAATAATGACAGTTGTCATGGATGTTACAATATTCAAACTTGGCATGAAATACTGGGACATTGTAATTATAATGATATTGCAAAATTGCCAGATGTGGTAGAAGGAATGACAATTAAAGGGACACTCGAGTATTCAGATAGAGCATGCAGATTTAAGAGACTTTACAATTTACTCCTGTTATCAGTATTTATACATTCTTTTTATATACACACTTTCTGAGGCACAAACTCTTACTGGGCATGTGCACAAGTTTACAGGGTATCTGTATGATAGCCTATGATTGGTTGATGGCTGTCACATGATACAGGCAGCTGGCAAATGAGGGAAAACAAAAAAAATTGTCAGAAAAAAATCTACTGCTTATTTTAAAATCAAAGTAAGTGCTATTGCATCTTCTTTTTATTATGCACTTGTTAATTAGTCAATTATAGTGTATTTAGTGGTCCTTTCAAGGTAAAAATGATAACACAACCTAAACTGTGGAGTTTGCACTTATTCAGAGCAGAAATAGAGTTTGATGCCAGAGCCACAGCTACATTAGAACTAGTAAACACTGATTTGGCAGGTCCTATAGAACCACAAGCTAAAGAAGGCTTCAGGTATGCAATAGCATTTACCGTTGACTACTCTGGTGCAGTATTTGTGTATTTCCTGAAAAACAAGAGTGATGCAACTTTAGCCACTGAAAAGTTTATTGAAGATACAGCCCAATAATGAATCATTATTAACAGCCCAATAAAGAATCATTTCAACTTTTTAACTCTTAAACACTGGCTATTCACTAGTAAGATTTAACTACAGAGGATTATAAATTTATAATATACACACGTTCGTAATATATTCTACAACACAGACCTCACATTATAGCCTTCTAACATTATGAGAATATATTATCATTAATGAGAGATATCACAGTAGACATCTCCACCAATATGACAAACTCTCACCATACTGACCCAGATAGATTAGACATCATGTCAATCTTTAAAGATCTGGAAAACTCACTTATTTCTGAAGTAAAATATAAGGCAGAAATTTCCTTTTTGAAAAAATGTCTAGATTTAGATCTCATTCCAAAGGGACTAAGTATCAAAAAAGACTGCACGTTCCAAGTATCTGATTCAACATTTACAGAAAAATGGTAGTACAGAACCTCACTCATTAATCAAATAGATTTAGAGATTAAGGACAATGAAACTATGTTAAACAATATCGATGTCACAGAAGTAGAACACAAAGAAATAACAGAAAGAAAAGAAAACATGGTCAAAAGGGTCACTAAGGTTAGGGAAGACATAATCCAGAAGAAAACGAAAAAGTTAAACAGAGAACTGGAGAATAGTAAAAATGCCAACTTAGAGACTCAGCAAGAAATTCAACAATCTAATACTAACTCTGAAGGGCTAGAAAATTATACTCCACATGGTGATACTAGGCCTATGAATACAGAGGTACCAGAAAACTGGACAGAGGTATGTAATAATAGGAGACAACCAAATCATCATAAATACACACATAAAAATCAGTACAGAGGCCATAATAACTATTATCCACCACAAAGGAGAACTCCATATTATCAAGGCCCATATAAAGCTAACATCTCTAAGTACAATAGAGAATGGGATAACACACACGTGAGAGCTCCACGATATTATGGAAAAGAGAGTTATGGTCACTATAACCAAAGGACAGATAACGAGAATTATTGAAATCATGATAATATATCATACGACTTTCACAAAGACAATAGGCCATATAAAAACTATAACAATAGGGCTTAACATCATAACCATAATTATTCAAGGCATTATCATGATCAACCAAGAATACCTACTTTCAGGAAGATGCAAGAGAGGAAGATATCATTTTATGATTGTATGGATGATACACCAGGATATGAGAGAAGAAATTCTGACTATAGGAACCAACCATGTCAGGAAAATAACTATACAAACTCGTATCAAAGGCCTAGTTGGAGAGAAGAATATCATAATAACCCTAATAGGTTCTCCCATATCCAATATGAAAATGATAACCAACAGATACATGAAGAAGACAACATCATTCTGACTCTACATCACAACAGCATTCGAACATCTCTAACACTCCTAAAGAAACAAACCCAGCCTCTACCTCTGACTCTTCTTTTTTAGGGGCAAATCCCCTACCCCCCAGAGAGAAAGAAAAAGAAAGAATAGCAGTAAAAAGGAAGAACATAGACTCAGAAGAACCAAAAAGTCCTACCCAAAAAAGAAGACCCATAGAGAAAAAAGAGGGGGCATCAAATTAAAAGGACGAAGAAAACAACATCTAGACATGCCCCCCCCCCCAAACCTAGCCTTAGAAGCACCATATCCAGACCAAACAACACAAAAGAACAAAGTGAAAGGCATATATAACCTAAGTTCAATAGAATTGTCTGCAAAGGAAGAATCCTTACTAACATACGGTCTGAGTTTCGCACCCACCAAATATCTAGACAAATTCCAGACATTTATCAGTGTAAAAGAGTTTGTCAGAAAATTAACGCTTAAGCTGCATTTTTTAAAATCACTGATTGAACAAAACTATATACCATCAAGGACCTCTGTAGACAACGAGTTTATACATACAAATTTAAAACCAAGATCCACATTCTATCCCGTCAGTAGCAAGGGCTATGCAATTGAAACCTTTGAGATAAACGTATGTCACGACATTAAAAATTTAAGTCATAATAAACTTAAGAGAGTAAAATACAACTTATCAAAGTCCCAATTTGACACTATCAAAAAACTTGAAAGCAACCACCAGTCTGACTATAAAACCAGCGGACAAAGGAGGTGCCATAGTTGTCATGAATAGAAGTGACTATGACGAAGAATGCAAAAGAATTCTTAGTAACACTAAAACCTACCAGAGATTACTTAATAATACAGTGGTGAAATATAAAACAGAATTGATAGATTTGGTCACGAAAGCAAAGACACAGGGGATTTTAAATAACAAAGAGCATAACTATATATTTGTAACACATCCAATAACCCCAGTGTTCTATTAACTTCCAAAAATCCATAAGTCCTTGACTAATACACCCGGAAGACCCATTATATCGGGCATAGGATACATATCTAGTAATCTCTCTGAGTACGTAGATAAAAACCTTCAGAAGTATGTCACTAGCCTTCCATCATATTTAAGAGACTCTACTCAAATTTTAACTATTCTAGACAAAATAAAGTGGGAGGATCAATTTATCATGGCCACATGCGATGTAACATCGCTTTATACTAATATTCCCCACAAAGGAGGTATTGAAGCAGTGAACTTCTTCCTTAAGAAAGACCCAGATATACCGGAAGCACATCGTACTTTTATCCTTGACAGTATAAATTATATTTTAACCCATAATTATTTTAGCAATAAGAATAAGTTTTATCAACAATTATGTGGGACGGCAATGGGGACCAGGTTCGCGCCGAGCTACGCAAATCTCTATATGGGCAAGTGGGAACAAATATTTTGGAACTCCTGTCCAGACAGCGCGGACCTGGTCCTGTATGTAAGATATATCGATGACATCTTTTTAATCTGGAGAGGCACACTTGAAGATTTACAATATACTATTAAGGTGATGAACAAGAATATGATGAATCTACAATTCACCTACGAATTTAGTAAGAACAAGATCAACTTTCTGGATCTGAAAATAGAGATCAGAGATGGGCAAATAGAGACATCGACCTTCTTCAAGGAGGTTGATTGTAATAATTACATTCATAGTTTGAGCTGCCATCATGCCACTAGGAAAGCAAATATGCCAAAAGGCCAACTGCTGAGCATGAGAAAAAATTGTTCCAACCCTAAAAGATGGGAGGAACAAGCCAACATCTTAAAACAAAGATTTTTAGATAGGGGATATAAGGAAGAAATTCTGGATGGGAAGATCGAAGAAGTCAGGAAAGTTGATCGTAAAGATCTTATAAAATATAAGAACAAGCAGGTTAAACAACATCAAGATGATACCATTGATGCCCCAATGATCACTGAATATTATGAGAACAAACACATTATAGAAAAAATATTCAAGCGACATTGGCCATTACTAAAAGAGGATGACACAATTGGAGAAAAACTGACTCTCCATCCAAAGTTCATATATAGGAAAACTAATAACTTAAGAAACATGCTAGCTCCAAGTATTCCTAGACAAAAAAGGCAAAACATGACAAACACATTTGGTAAGGATATCAGAGGTTTTTACCCTTGCCCAAGCTGTAAGGCATGTAAAAAGGGTTTGAAAATTAACTATTTCTTTTCATGTTCCAAAAAAGAAAAATATAACATTCACAGTTTGGTTAGATGTGCAGATAGTGGTGTCATCTATCTGATACAATACCCCTGTGGTTTACAATATGTAGGACAGACCTCTAGAATGTTAAGAGACAGAATCAGAAAGCATATTATGCATAGAAAAAAAGAATATAGATACTGCACTATATAAGCACTGAAACATGGTGGGAATATTAAAGATTTCAAATTCCTTGGGATTAAAAAAATAAATAGAAATTGGAGGGGAGGCAACTATGAACAGAAATTACTTTTTAACTAATCCAAATGGATATTCACTTTAGATTGCTTGTATCCAAAAGGACTTAATAACACCTTTTGCAACTTATGAAGTAACCAGATAAATATAGGGGCCCCCTATGAACTACCTTGGGAATAATAATTAACTACAATACCATTTGATAAGTCACCTAATCCTGTTACTAGGGAAGGTTTAGATCAACAAATAATAAGTTTGACACTATCTATTATTCTTCCATCTCTCCACATAAATTGACCCCTCTCTTTTTACTGATAAGTCACCTAATTTTACTGATAAGTCACCTAATATTGTTACTAGGGAAGGTTTAGATCCACAAATAATGAGTTTGACACTATTTATTATTCCTCCATCTCTCTACATAAATCGACCCGTGTCTTTTCACTAAAGATTTTAATTACCCCTACATATACTTATTCTGTCTATTGTATTTCATATTAATTTTTAGTTAGTTGTTACTTATTTTTGGAATATGTATTGTTTTCTACTTAGCTATAGTTTTTTACTTTTAGCTGTGGTTTTATAAATTGTAACTTATTATATTAGAATGTATCCCCTCTTTTAATTTCCAAGATATCTATGTATTTCTGTCATTTTTAAATATAAATTTTTAGAGTCTAATTTACGTTTTAGCCTGCTATGTTTACATTTTTTGTTAAATTTTTTGATATGTTTAACATACTCTATATCATCTTTAAATTATATTATTTTATGGTACCATTATGATGTTTTTACATAAATGCTTTCACATCACTTGACTCACATATCTATTCAATAGTCTATCTATGAGCACACATAGCTCCTATATAAACATTACCAAGAGATGTTGGTGCATATAACAAAGTTGATCATTTGCTGTTTATATAAAGTCTAGAGTAGAGTATACCAAATTATTGATATTCCTCTGCCAGTAATACAATACATTATAATTGCCCCATTTAAAAAAAAACTAAAAACTGTCACGTAACTGGAATACATCAAAACATCCGGCGAAATCGAAACCGGAAATGAATTTCCGGATATGACGTCACATACCCGAAACTGGATGTGACGTGACAAAACGGCAGATGTAAACAAAATTTGACGATCACCATAAAGGCCAGTAAAGGAACACTTATTTTATGAAAAGAAACATGGAATCAATTTTATATAGAGGGGTATTGTTAATACTAAACCAGCATAGCTGTAAATAACAATATATTAATAATATAAAAATGGACAAAAACACCCTTTTAAAAAAACAGGTTGCCCATACCCACAATTCATTTCATATGGGCGGTCCTTAAGGAAGTAACATTTTTGGCACCCAAACACTAACATGCTATTGGATTACTTACCCTATATAAAGCAACATATCTCACTAAGTTATACAGTCTTGAAAAAGGCCTGTTATCAGGGCGAAACGCGTCAACATCTAACTGGTAAGATAATTACTCATACCCATAATAAGGAGTTTTCAAATTTTCTACAGTATTGTTTTTTCCCCTTTTTTCACAGAAACACTACGACAAATAATGGGATATTAAAATACAAGAGATCACTAGTCAATTACCTCCACTTTTTATCACCTAACACATTTGATCACATTTAGCTCCCCCTTTTTGGGAGCATTCTATTTTTTCTTTTTTCTTTTCTTTTTACTTTTTATTTATTTTTCAGAAATTTAGTATTTTTGCATTTTTTGCTATTTTGGATTTTTGGATATCACATTTTTATCATAACTTATGGTTTTTTAACACAAAGCAACCAAGGAATATTTATTTCACTAAAGACTATTTATTGTATATATATTGAACACTTCACCGTATTTACTATTTTGGACACATATATCATACTTAAATCATTGGGATTATCCTATTCTCTGGGATCCTCTAATTGGACTGTTTGTAAACACCCTTATCTGGGACACCTACCTCAAGAAACATTATTTAATAGCAACTCTTCTTTCCAGAATGTTGTAGTTTTAAAACATTTGTGAATATATTTTTGTCCTTTTCTTTATATACTTGCACATGACATTTATATTTATTATCTGTATTCATGGATCCATGATTTTTAATATGTTTTAAATTTTGTTATAAATTTTGTTTGTGATATATATCATTGTGGAAATGTGGGGTGTACCCTGCGCAAAACAATGAGGGAATATACCTCTAGCTCTCCTCTGGAGGTTCCCTAGTGAACCCCTAATACAATATCATAAAAAATATGGTAATAGAGGGGAGCGCCAATAAAGGCTGAGGTAAAAACGGACAAGAGGGATAGGTCTAAAAAATATCTAAATTAAATTAAAAATATATACTGGTTTAATACAAAATAACATTAAATGGTAAATAATAACATATAAAATGTAAAATACAAACTATCAAATACAATTAATACCATGGATCCATGTTAAAAACAATGCTGTATACAATAAGAGTAAAAGGTTAAAAAGGTGCAACGTCGGAGAAGAAATATCTGTAGTATCTGATTAGTACAGATATATCTGGCCTGGGAAAGTGTCTTTGTGAAATAACAATGTCAATATAAGTCAATTCGTGTCCATCCAAGTTAATAATCAAATGGTGATCAAATAATAATATCCAGGGGGGCGGAGCCAACCGCCAAGCTAACAAGACGTGCCATTACAGAGCTCCTAAAGAAGACTCATCAAAATCGTCTCTTATGGCGTTCTAAATCCCTGAACAACTGGTATTTTGACTCTGGCATAACCCTAGGACATGGGCTTTACGTTTGGGCACCAGATAACTTAGCTGACTTGGTAAAATCCCAGCCAGCTACAGCCGCACCGGGGAATTTGATATCGGGACTCTCAGTCACCCGCTAATTTGCTCAGCATATCCCCCGGTCCCACATCTAGCTGAATCATATTTCCACTAAGCTGCTCTCAAAATGGAGAAGCTCACAGCATCCCTCATAACCTTATTGGAGGACATCAGTAGAAAAGCCGACAGAAACTTTCTCGGCCTAAAAAATACGCTTATTGAATTGCGCAACAAAGATGGCGCTATTCCCCTATCAGCTTGTGACTCCACCGGGGAAAATCAGACAGAAGGCCTCCCACCAGCTTGGCAATTACAACGACACGCTCGAGAGGAACAACATATTCGTGGTTCTGCTAACATACCGCAGGTGCCTACAAATAGAGATCTGACACTGTTGTATCTTGAGGCGCCATCATGATCTACGGCTGCAGACAAGGTTTTTATAAGGCCAACCCGGCCCGCTACCGAACTACAACCTCAGCTCTCTCCCACCCACTATCTATTCTCTCAAACAGCTCTGACATTGGAAGGGATCAATAGTCTGAGAGATGTGGAAGATTACACCAGGCGCTCAACGGTGACTACTCACAATCTATATAGGACCACTTCAGATGAGGGGAGAAAAAACAGGCCTGTAGATCTAACTTCTTACAGCAAAGGCAGGGAGCTACACCTCACCTTACCGCAGCTATAAGATGGTCGGCACTGCTCAAATAGCCGTACCGCTTGCCTCTACGCTACTTTACCCCATTAAGCGGCTAAGTGGCTGGGATCAAGATAGTGCCCTACCTGCTTCTGTGAGCGTGGGCCGGAGACACTGGGGATCGACCTCCATGGGGCATGCTGGACAGTTGAAGAGCCCTTTTGATCCGGGCAGCTGAAAGCCGCAAATTCTTTATCAATCCCCGCTGGCATAGAATTATCTTTTGGCTTGTACTGAATAAATACCTTACAATGCATTAATTTGTTGAAAGGCCCTTTTGATCTGGGAGGCCTCACATACTATCCATTCGATTGGGTATGAGATGAAGCTCCCTTGAGCATATATAAATAAAGATATATTCATTGTAATGTGAACTACTTAATGTTGCTGATGCCCAGAAGCTTACATTGCTATGAGCCAGGTTTGACTTTATTCATAAAAAGTTGCATATTTTAGCTTTTAAGATTGTCCTTTTCTCATGTTTAAACTCCTAGCATAGTAATGCCTTGTCTGTGATACCTCTACGCTACATGTGGTTTGTATTTGTACATAAATATGCACTCCTCAGCAGAGGGAATAGCCCCATGCCATAGATCGAGTAAGAAGAGGTTACCTCTGTGACAAATATTGATGTAGACTTGCTTTGTATATATAATAGTCATCATCTTTAAATATAGCTCTATTTACCCTGTTATGACACGATTAAGTACTTTCACCATGCTTTAAAAATATGGGTTGCCTATAACTAAGGTAGCGTGGTGCAGGCATTCATTTAGTTGTAATATAATGTCTGAGTTTTTTATCTTTAGAAACCTATGACCAGAACGCTTTCTCATATAATGGGTCTTATACCTTCTTCCCAAACTAAGCAACCCACAACCAGTTTAATAGAGCTCTATTTTACATTAAGTAGCTATTTCTTCTAAGTATGTTTATACAACTAAATCTCAGCATTCATAGGCTGATCACTTTGTACATAGTTCGAACTCGGTGGGATATTATGAAGCAGACCCCTAAGTAGAAATAAAAAATGTCATCCAATGTGCGTACCCAGTGTGATTATTCCCATCATCAGATATAAGGCAGTTCACACTTAAAGTACTTTAATACTAAAATGTACAAAATATGGGGAAGGCCTCTATCCCAAACTTATGCTATTATGCTATTTCTTGGTTTATTCTTAGCCTACTTTAATGATGCAGATACGGACTATTACTGTTTGCTAGCCAAATACTAACTTGTCCTCTCCTTATGCTTGTGTTTCTTGCGCATTTTTTCTTACATAGGTCTCATAATAGCTTGTTGCACCTGAATTCTATTTTTAAAGTTCATAGCTCTATATTATTGGACCCTAACAGAGGTATGCCAAATTACTTAGCCCCAGTCTGAATTATATTGTAGAGTTACCTAATTATTTCATTTTTACAAACTAAATGCTCCCTATATACTCAGCATACTGAGATTTAAATGCTTAGTTTTTCTAAGTCCATCCAAATTTTGGTTATGTTCTATATATCTAAAGCCATAGAGTTCTGCTAAGTCGGTATGTAAAAGGATGCACAGTTTCCTTAAGGATTTACTGTCCCCACGCAAGAGTGTATGAGAAATGTTTGTTCTTATATGTCCCAGACATAAATGTTCACTATCTTTTCAAATGTTATGTTGAAAGTGTATTATGTATCATACTCCTCAGCTAACAGACACATTTGATTTGCAATGTTTGGATAAGTTTATATATTACCTGTTGCATTAATCTTTAGGTCAGTCCTGAACACCTATGTGAATTACTATCAGTGTGACATGCATGCATTTCTCTATTGTCTATTTTTGTAACGTTTGAGTCTCCCTAAAAGAATCAGCAGAGTAGCCTTTAGCCACTATTTAGCTATTTCATCTAGCATTAAGATGTCACTTTACCCCACTACCTACTCTTAAATAGACTAATTTCCCAAGGCATATCTGATCTATCTTTTTAGTAATCCAGCTGCCAGGCCTACGGTCTCTACATTTGGGTACTCCTAAGTTCACTCCAGGTGCCCTATGCTACTTACATTTATAGTTGGCTTCGTCCTCCCACCCCCTTCTCCTATACATACAGCGGTGCTTACCTGCTGAATATCCCCTTCCCCTTATATATCTCAGCCCAAGAGTGGCTGATACTTTTTTGAACCCTCCACAGGCTGATATTTTGGCATTAGGTAATATTTTATTAGAATGTGGAGCTCATACGCTGATAATATAAAAAGAAGTTATATTTCATCTCACCAAAGATATTGTCTATCTTCATAACCAGACCTGAAATGTATTTTTTCTTCCTGTATGTGCATATTGCTTTCTTAATAATGCCTTTGTATAGACAATGTACTATTCTTTTTGTTGTAACCTTTGCCTTAGGGCGAGTCCTTGTTTAGATGATATATGTTTTAACTTCAATAAAAAAATATTTTCAAAAAAAAAAAAAAATAATAATAATATCCAAATCAGTGTGAGATGTGGCAGTTGAGATGAAATAGAAAAAAGTAGAAAAAGGTGGTACAAAAATTTGGGTACAAAAATTGTGTAACAATAAAAATAAAATGTAAAAAATGTGAAAAGTTCCAAAATACAATAGCATACAATTTAATTTATCAATAAAAAGCATCAATCATTCAACAATTGACTATATTACACATTGGCCAACGTATTTGCCCATACCCATAATGCCACTAACCGGAAGTGGGCGTGGTCTATTCTTTTGGCACCCAAACACACAATTTTTGACCCTATATATTCTGATATGATTACCCAAATAACTAGTCTTGATAAAGGCCAGGAGATTAAGGCCGAAACGCATCGACAGATTTGAGTAAGCATATTACCTGTATATGAACCTAACAGTTGATATATTCTACATTATTGTTTGTTTCTTTTCACAGGTTTTTTTATCCTCATTTTGTTTTTTATATATATTTTTTAAGTATCATCAACATTTCCCATTTGAATGACATCATCACCACTAAAGAGTTTTTGGATATACTAATTCACTATTTTTAATTTCTAATCTTCAATTTTTGATTGGACTGAATTTTTTCTTCAATTCATATATATCATTGTGTACAATAAAACTGTTACACCATATACTCTCACCTCTGCCTTATTGGCGCTCACTTCTTTTATCCACTTAACCAATAATGAATCCTAAGGTGTATAAGATCTGACAATGGTACTGAGTTTATGGCAAAGAGTTTTCAGTCGCTGCTTATCCAAAGAGACATAAGACATGAAACCTCATCACCATACTCACCCCATCAGAATGGAACTGCAGAAAGAAATTGGATGACACTATTTAAAATGGCAAAATGTTTGCCGAACAAGAGTAAGTTACCAAATAAGTTGTAGACATAAGTAGTAATGACAGCAGCTCAAATCAGAAACAGATGTTTTAATAACCGTTTAAAGCTCCATATTATATGTTGACAGGCAAGAAACCTAACCTTTCTAAAATGAGGACAGGATGTTTTGCATATAAGTATGACAGAAGAAAATTAGATTCCAAATGGGAAAAAGGAATTTTTGTAGCATATGACAAAAACAACGCTTTTTATCTAGTGACTGTTCTGCCCACTAGACTGAAAAGACCCTTAAACACAGGCTTGTGCAGTTTATCACAAAGAAAGTTGTTGAAAGACAGACTCAAACTGATCTACTACTTGATGAAGAGGATAACAGAAAGGAGAATTATACAAATTCTATACTGAAAACTAATCACATTGAAACAAAATGTCCAAAAGAGACCCACACTTCTGAGATAGAAACCTCAAGTAATGAGAATAATATCCAAAATGAGACTGACTCTGGTACTCGTTACCATAAAAGAAATAGAAAAATCGCTTAATACATTTCAGATTTCAAACATGATGATCAAATATTAACAAATATGTATTATTGCTACGGATTGTTTGATGTATCACAAACCTTCAATGATGCTATACGTTCACCTCAGTCATGTCTGGCTTTATTCTATGGAAGAAGAAATAGATTCACTGAAAGAAAATGACACATTCATTTTGACCACTCTAACAGAAGGTAAACAATCAGTGGGGGGTCAGTGGGTGTACGCAGTGAAGAATAAAGCTGATGAAACAGAAACATATAAGGCTAGATATGTTGCTAAAGGTTATAGTCAAATGAAAGGAATTGATTACAAAGACATTTTTTCTCCAACTGCAAATATGATATCAGTAAGTATTTTGATGCAACTAGCAGCACAGTATGACTTGCTTATCCATCAGATGGATGTGAAAACAGCTTACCTATATGCTCCAATCGATTGTAAATTTATGTTAACCAACCAGAAGGCTTTGAGATCAAGTCTAAACAAAATGAGAAATTAGTTTTACAATTGAACAAGTCATTGTGTGATCCAAAGCAATCAGGCAGACATTAGAATAAGATGCTACATGATCATCTAAGTGAAAATGGTTTTGAACTAAATCCAGCAAATCATTGTTAAACAATCTAAACATGAGAGAGTAATACTAATAATAGGGGTTGACGATCTTATTGTTGGTGCCAGTGAAGATTCAGAAACAGTACTAAATGATGTGAAGAAAAAGCTTACAGCAAAATTCAATATAAAGGATCTTGGAAGGATCAAACTTTTCTTAGGTATTAATTTTGAACAAAGTGATGGTCTGATCAAGATTAATAAAGAGAAAGATATCAAGAATTCTGGAGAAGTTTGGTATGACATATCCTAAACCCAGATTAACACCATGTGAACAAAAGCTGGACCAAATTGACCTGACATCAAAATATGAATATTTCACATTCCAATGTTCTTCACATAGCAAAATATATTCTATTTATTCATTCATATATATATATATATATATATATATATATATATCATGATTTTTTGGTAAAATATGTATCTATACCTATATAAATATATGATTATATATAGGTATAGATAGATAGATATATAGAAATATCTATTAAGCATTGAACATATTCCCCTATGTGAAGAACATTGGAATGTGAAATATTTACAGTAAATACATAGTTAAACACTTTATTAAACATGATTATTGCATAAATATGATTTTCCATGTTTTAATCTAATTGACTGCAAAGGGCACCAATGCACTTATATATTTGTCTACATATGTAAACAAAAGTATTTGTTTTTATATATGTCTGTAAATACATATATACACATATAAATACATATCTACACACACACACACACATATATATATATATACTGTAAATATATATATATATATATATATACATACATTTTAGACATGTATATGTATGTATCTCTATGTTAAAGTCTTTGCAGTCCTTTTTTTTCTACCACCTGAGACGACATATCTTTGAGCCCTTATAACTTTTTTGTGCAATCTTTTAATTAATAATTGTTTTATCCAGTGTTTTTATGATTGTAACAGTACTTTTAAATGTATTTTTGAAGTATTTTTTTCCACTTTTTTGTCTTGAGTAACAGTTAACCAGAGCTCTGAAGATGCGATAACACGACGACAGTAAATCGCGATTGCGCTCACACATTTGCATTTACTTACAACTTGTAATAGACTCGCTCCTTCCGATGCACACGCAAACAGACAAAATAATCCCAATATCACTTGTGCAAAACAGTTAGCATGCCACTTGTAACCTGGCCCTTAATGAGGTATCTAAAATATACTTTTGATTATGAGTTATGCTATAGAAAGCGTAGTGGAGGTATATAGTGATGCCGATTGGGCTTTTGATGTGAATGATAGAAGACGTACGACTGGATACTGTTTTAGTTTAACTGAAGAAGGTCCATTAATTTCATGGAAGTCAAGGAAGCAACCTACAGTAGCTTTATTGTCATGAAACATAGAAACATAGAATTTGACGGTAGATAAGAACCAAAAAGGCCCATCAAGTCTACCCATATTACATGTTACTTTTTCCTTAGGATAGCCTTATGCATGTCCCAGGCATTTTTAAATTCCTTTACAGTCTTTGTGTTTACCACCTCAAATGGAAGTTCATTCCATGAATCCACCACCCTATGTGAATCTGAGTATATGGCATTGGTGGTGACAACTCAAGAGGGTTTGTAGCTTCTACAATTACTTAAAGAAATGGACAATAGATGTCAATGTGAACCAATACAAATCTTTGGTTACAGTCAATGTGTAATAGCTCTTTCAAAGAACCCAGCTTGCCATCAGAGATGTAAACATGTTGATATCAAGTATCACTTTATTAGATCAGTTATCAGTAGAGATAGCATAGTTTTTGAATACTGTCAAACTGACAAGATGGTATCAGATGTTATGAATAAACCTGCAACAAAGTTCATTAGAAAACAAATTATGTTATCTATTTGGAATGTAAATAATATATGTATAAGAAACATGCGAGAGCAAGTGGGTGTGTTAAGGCATTGCTGAATGTGCTCTCATGGGGATGTAACATAATTATATGTATGAATAAAGTTTGTTTTTGTTCCTCCCCTTGTAACAAGAAGTTGCTAAATAAAGTTGTTGCACTGAGACAGGCAAACAGAGTATTCATGTGTGTTTTTCCTCCACTATCATGTAAAGCAATTTATATGCCAGGTTATCCTACACTCACTCAAATGGAAACAGATCCTCAGCCAAAACGACTCTCCTTTACTCTCTTCCATGTATGCAAAATAAGGCATTGCAGATCAAGTTTATGTTGAACAAGAGAGACATGTGACTTCATGGTATCTAAATAACTCATAATATCAATCATTTCTGTCCACCTTGGTTTGCTCAGCCTCTTCCACGTTTTAATTAGAGCAAGTTTTGCCGCACGTGAACAGATATACAAAACAATTATTGTTGGGAAGGTAGCTTACCTGGAAGAAGATGGTAAAGGCCAATTTGGGCTGTTTTGATGACTACATTTGCATGGCATAGAAAGAGTTGGGACCAGAAGATACTGACGCAGAGGCATTTCCTCCACATCTGGGTAGGAGTTCCCACAGCAGCTGGCACCTTTGTCCTTTTGAGGTTCTAGACTAATGAAAAGGTTGCACAGCATCCACCAGCACTCCCGAGAACTGCCACTTACCCTTTCCCATATCAAGGGTCCGGCTTTCTTGCTCACTTTAGCTCCATTTATATAAAGTTCTCTGGGCTTGTCAGATTCTAAAAGAAATCTCAACAGTACTATGGGGCCCCTTTCCTAATTCTATAAGTGCAGTTTTTACCTTAAGAATCGTGCGTCTCGCTAAGGGCCATTCCCTGCTTTTAAGTATGTAAAGACAATATATACATTAAAATTGTATAGTTTCATTGCATTCAAAATTCTTATGGAATTGTCAAAAATATTTTTTATGAAAAAAATTTGTATTGAAATTGTGCGGGAACAAAATGCATAGAATGCTGTGAATTTTGTATTTACAATATGAAATTCAAATAATATTATTTTCCTTATTGTAAAATTAGTTTCCCCACCTCTGCTAGTGGACTGAACAGGAGCGCTCAATAGGCATAGCTGAAATCTCTTCTCCAGGTCTGGTATTTTGTAAACATTTTCCCCTACTGATCTCACTGTTTTTCTTTTCAAATTTAAAGGTAGCCTTGATTGTGTCATAATACTCAAAACACTTATTACCCTAATAGAAAACAGATGTTTATTAAAATAGAGGCGATTGTAAGGTACTATACCCTGAAAGCAGAATAATCTGATTTTTATTGACTGCAATATTTAATTTTTAAAGTGCGCCCCCCTGCATTCTGCTAACTTCACTCTCCCCAGCAAAATTTCCCTTTCCAGTGAGCTCCATTGCTTTATATGAGAGAAATCTCGCAAAACGCTGGGACAGTCTCTGTGAGTGTCCATGTGGAAAACCTCATCTGACCTAGTTTTTAGAATCGTGTCTCTACCAACAAAATGTTTTACTTTCTACCAGACCCTACATACCTCAGTCACATTAGCACAAACACTGATCTATCTGCCGCCTTTCACCACACATCAGGGTTTTACACCACATAACAAACACCTTATTTTTTTTCCCACTTATTACTGAACAAATGATCTCATAAAATCACAAATTAAAGGGATAGAAAGGTAAAACTGAAATGTGCATGGGGGCATAGATAGTTGTTGTTTGCAATATACTTTAGCAAAAAGGCTTCTAGTAAACATTATTACTGTTTTTCAGCAGCATTGGCACATATCCTGTGAGGGCCTGAGCACCAGTATTTAAACACCTCGTCTGCTCAGAGGCTCAGCAGTGGTTTGTATGACAATAATTAAGTGTCCTTCACAGACTTAATTATTACTATTACACACCATTGCCAGCTCTGTGCTCAAGTATGGTGTTTGAATACTGGTGGGGGCCCCTCACAGCATATGTGCTTATGCCACTAAAAAAAACCCAGTAATAAGTTCTACTTGAAGCTTTTTTGCTATATTCTTCTATTTAAAATGTAAGTGCATCCATGCAAATTTAAATTTTCACCTTTTTATCCCTTTAACCCCTTCACTACCGGGAATTTTATAGAAAAACTTGCCCAAAGTACTGGAGAATGTTTAGCATTATTGCTATCACTCTGTTTAAACGGAGACTTTGGTTTTTTTTTAATTACCTATGAAAACTATATATGTTTTTAAAAGTAGACAACCCAAGGTAGTGATCTAGTCCCATTTTGGTATATTTGATGCCACTATTTGGCGGCCAAATACAATCATAAAAAAATAAATAACTTTTTTACAAAATTGGAATTATTACTGATATTATTTATACAAAACTACTACAGTCATAAGATAAATGATTGTAAAAGTTTTTATGGGGTCCCCTTTGTTCAGAAATAGCAGACATGCACGGCTTTGCCTTCGGTTTTTGGTAATTAAAAGGCTGCTAAATTGCAGCTGCACACCACACTTCTGAAATGCCAGGCAGAGTTTAATCAGTTAGCTTGTAAGGTTAATACCTGCTTTAGTGTAGGAATTACCCTCCCACCTGATACCTCCCACCCCCTGATCCCTCCCAAACCTCCCCCCCTACTAGTCACCACCATCTTTGGTAGAAGCAGACAGTATGCCAGTATTTAGTTTAGGGCTTTTATTTATTTACTTTTTAATATTTCTGTAATGTAGATCCATCCCCACCCTCCCACCTCCCTGATACCCACCAAACAGCTCTCTAACTCCACCACTCCCACTGCTCCCCGCTATATTTTATACTGGCAACCAGTCTGCCAGTAGCAAATTATGATTTATTTTTATTTTATTTTCAAATGTATTTATTTTTCTGTAGTGTAGGGACCACCCCAACCTCCAACCTCCAAGATCACCTTTTTCTGCCGTCCCCTCCCTCCAGACGATATTGTTCCATAGTGTAGGGCCCTATCCCTCCCTCTTCCTTCATAACTTTTCCGTAGTGTAGGGGAAACCCTTCCTCCACTGTGCCGCCTACCCGCCTCCCTCTTTCCAGCGCCACCATTCCCACTCAACACCAACACAGAATTGTTGATCTGGCTTCATATGGTAAGGGAACACAATCAGGGATCTGCCCTCCCCGCTGCAGTCTCTTCTGTCTAAGTTGACAGTGGAGACTGCAGCATTCGCCTCTGTGTTAGATAAAGGTACTATGTCAACACAGTACGCTTGGGCAAAGTACTGTTATATGTAGTACCTATGTCCAATTGGCGCAAGTGGTTTAGGACCCAAATACCTCAATCACTTAAACACATCATAGACCCGCTTGCAGTGCTCTCTTTCTCACAATTACACAAGTGCCTATACCTGTCTGCTTGTGTGAAACACTAAACGCTGCATTATCTCATCATTATTATGTAACATATAAGACTGAATTAATAAAAGAAAATCCTTGCTGTTTCATACACATACAGTGCTGTTTCAACACTTAAAAAGCACCAGCAGGCTGCATTGTGGCTAATGTGTAAGGCCACCCTTACCATTTGCTGGGTCCTGGGCAAGAAACATTTGCGGGGGGGGGGGGGGCACTTATTTTCCTGCCCCAGTAAGTCCTACACCCTGTATGGCCCACCGCTGTCCCAACAGTCAGTGTGTCTTATATAAAGAATAACACTATATATGATACCTCCGGATACCATAAACACTTCTTTATAGGACAGGTGCCTCTCTCAGCCCTGCCCAAAAGGCAGGCCTGCTAATGTGAGCTAGGTTTGACAAACCTATTCTAGATGTTACAAACTCACCTTCACTACAATATTCCCACACTAAACACTTGTTACCAGTGCCATTCGGTGCTCTGTCTTAAAATGAATAACAAAATAAAAGCAGTCTCATATTAATAAATGGATCCAAAACATGTAATTATAACATGCTGCCAGCAGAGGGCCTCCTTTCTCACTTTCACTTTTTTTCTCCTTTATACAGAGAAATGTAATATTCACAAGTAAATCATGTCATGCTTGCTTTCAATGTTTCACACAAATTAAACTCTTATTTAGAGGAATGCTTACCATTTTTCTTTATGGTATGCCCCAGAGGATGCATTAATTAATTATTATTTTTTTTAACATGTAAAAAACAGCTGAATTTTATTTAGCTGGGAATAATAGGCACGTAAGTCACTGATAAAAAATATGGGTCTTTGAAAAGTTATAGTTTAAAATGTAACCATTTAAAGGGACATTCAGCTTTAAAATGAAATGTACATGGATGCGTGTCACTTGTAATTAGAAGCATTGTTCCAGTTTTTTAGTCTCGAAACAGTTATGACTATTTAAATTATAACTTTTACTGTGCAGGAGAAGTACGTATGCCACATTCTCTTGCACTGAAACACTTCACCTGCTGCTCAGGGAGCATATATTGCATTATTCATGTTTGACTGCATAATATGCGCTATGCACAGTAAATGAGAAACTGAAACAGTGATAATAGAAGCAATTTTGCTAGCGCATGCATAGTGGGAACATGTTTCTTTTCAAAATTTAAATGCATTTGTGTGTACAGGTGGCCCTCGTTTACAACGGTTCAATTTACACCGTTTCAGAATAACAACCTTTTTTTTCCAGTCATGTGACTGAGAAGCAGTGCATTTATTAAAATAGCCAGTAGGTGGAGCTGTCCGCTTGTGTTGCAGCAAAGCCAAGCAAGTTGAAATTAATCAGTTTAACCAGACCTGAGCTATCGAGCAGATGTTAAAGGAACAAGATCTTTCTGTCTATAAATCAGTCCAGATTGGAATGCATAGAAAGAACTGTTTGCAGAAAAATGCAAGCGAAGTCTGTGTTGTGTGATTACTTTATTAGGTTTATAATGCTGTTTAGCATTTAAAGTCTTCATTTCAAAGCTTTAAAAATAATGTATTAGGTGTTACTTATGACAATTTTGAGAGGGGCCTGGAACCTATCTCCCTCACTTCCCATTGACTTACATTATAAACTGGGTTTCAATTTACAATGGTTTCGATTTACAACCATTCCTTCTGGAACCTAACCCCGGCGTAAACTGAGGGCTATATGTATTTCGTTTTAAACTTTGAAGTTTTTGCACCTTTAAGGACATTCAGTGCACATATTCATGCCATACAGATGGTCCTTGAGAACAGTGATGTGTAAACTTTCAGGTATAAAATAAGCTATATGTTTCTCAGCAAACAAATCATTAGGGGATCCGTACTGTTATGACAGTGCATCTGCTGAGAGCCACCGACACCCTCACAGCCCTCTCATTTGTTTTGCATAGAAGTATTGCTCTCATAAGAGTGCGCTTCCACGGGCTTCAATGGGAGCCTCTTTCTGATACCGTCAGACATGACAGAGAACCTAGCGCAGCAAATTTAAAATATATACAGTATGTATATAAGCATATACTGTACATACAGTATATATATATACCGCTACTTTCAGTGCCATTTTGTTCTAACACCCACATCCCCTAATAACTGTTTCTAACCCCGTGTAACTGTTTCATGCAGTTATTTTAAATAAAAACAAAGATGCTCATATTTTGTTTTATTAATAAATGAACTGTACACTTTATTTTGGGGGAAATTGGGAGACATTTTTTTCATTAACTAGAGATCTGATCTCTGGTTAATGAATTTTAGCACAAAATGCTACCGTAAGCTTGCGGTAACATTAACCAGCCACTTGTAATGGCTGGTTATTTAACGTGCGTCCGTAAACTGGCAAATTTGCCCCTTTAGGGGCGTACGTTAAATTAGTGCTTCATTTGTAATCTAGCCCAAAATAATTTATGGACTAATGTGTCTGCCTAATTGAGGGCACAAGCTGTCACTGGGACTTCCATTTTAGTGGTCAGCAGGATATGATAAGACCCTCATTTTGACCTTTTGCTGCGTGTAGATCAATCCTTTTTTTACTCAGACATTTATATTTCCCAGAGTATGTAATGAAGCAAACAACATAAAATATTCATTTAGATCAGAGACAAACTCTATGAAAGTCCATTTAAGAAACGTTAGCAGTTGGATTTACAGGAAAATAGATTAGTTTGATTTACCGTTTCCTTGCCATGTGTGCATCATGTAGTTTATACCTCTTCAGCATGGTGTGTGGGATTATTTCACTGATATTCAGAAGACTGCTGGTTTGATGCCAAACATCATTTTCTGGGGTTTGGTATCATTGTTTACAAACAGCTGCTGTAAGCTTTTTATTCCCCTTTGTAGGGAGATATTGTGACTGGACAGCTGTGTGTCTGTGATTTGTAAACTCGTGTAAAACATTTCAGTGACGTGAAAAAAATAGCCTTGTATCCTGCAAACAGGACAGAATTTCAGTCAATTTGCTTCAATTAAGTCATTTTATAAGAATATGGCCCTGCTTACAGTCCATTACCGTCTGAGGTGCGAGAAAGTCAGATTCAACTTGGAGCATTTTGGCTTAGGTGTTATGTGTCCAATCCCTTAGGAACACCACCATTTTAATTGGTTAATTACAAATTCTGAATACAGAATTTCTAGGTCATCATATCTTAGCCTTGAACTGGTTCAACACAAGACTATGGGGCATATTTATCAAGCTCCGAATGGAGCTTGATGCCCCGTGTTTCTGGCGAGCCTGCAGCAGTTATTAAGCAGCGGTTACAAAGACCGCTGCTCCATAACCTGTCCGCCTGCTCTGAGCATGCGGACAGACATCGCCGGAAATCAAGCCGATCAAGTACGATCGGGTTGATTGACACCCCCTGCTGGCGGCCCATTGGCCGCGAGTCTGCAGGGGGCGGCGTTGCACCAGCAGCTCTTGTGAGCTGCTGGTGCAATGCTGAATATGGCGAGAGTATTGCTTGGCGTATTCAGCGAGGTCTGGCGGACCTGATCCGCACTGTCGGATCAGGTCCGCCAGACCTTGATAAATATGCCCCTATGTGTGCACTGATAAGTAATGGCATTTCATTGGCTTTTAATTGATCTGCGCAGCTATTTTGTATCCCTAAACAGAAGGTGTCCTTGAGTAGCCAGTAAGAAAGAGCTACATCATGAAATAATTAACATGTGCTTTGTACCTTTGTTGCACTCTTTATACAAACCTATATAATGCTACATATATAAGTTGATCAGAGAGGCAAGCTATTATGTAATAGGAACAAAGAACATCTTGTAAATGACATATACATGCTACACAAACACACTCAACTGTGTGATACAATAAGAGAGGGTGGAAAATATAAGAGAAGGGAGACTGTAAGAGAAGAGAGTGAGCAGAAGGGTAAGTGGGTAAAGGGAGAGAGAGGAATGGCTCAGAGAGAGGTTAAGGGGAGAGAGTATTGTGAGAAGATAAAATAGAAGAAGGTCAGAAGAGTTGGAAGATGAGAAAAAAAAGCACTAGGAATAAAAAAAAAGAAGACATAAAATGAGGTGCATCAAAACTATCGGACAAATTACGAGTTTTTCGGTAAGAGGGGTGCGTTGCTAACTTTATTCTCACCGCTCACTTTCCTACAGCACTGGTATTACAGGTTTTCCTAAACCCGGCGTTATTAGTCAAGAAGTGAGCGTAGAGCAAAATTGAGCTCCATACCGCACTCCAATACCAGCGCTGCTTAAATTAGTGGTGAGCTGGTTGTACGTGCTCGTGCACGATTTCCCCCTAGACATCAATAGGGAGAGCCAGCTGAGAAAAAGTCTAACACCTGCAATAAAGCAGTATAAAGCTCAGTAACGCAGCCCCATTGATTTCTATGGGGAAACTAAATTTATGTTTACACCTAACACCCTAACATGAACCCCGAGTCTAAACACCCCTAATCTTACACTTATTAACCCCTAATCTGCCGCCCCGACATCGCCGCCACCTACATTATACTTATTAACCCCTAATCTGCCGCCCCGGACATCGCCGCCACTATAATAAACATATTAACCCCTAAACCGCCGCACTCCCGCATCTCAAACACTAGTTAAATATTATTAACCCCTAATCTGACGCCCCTAACATTGCCGCCACCTACCTACAATAATTAACCCCTAATCTGCCGTCCGCAACGTCCCCGCCACTATACTATATTTATTAACCCCTAAACCTAAGTCTAACCCTAACCCCCCTAGCTTAAATATAATTAAAATAAATCTAAATAAAACCTACTATTAATAACTAAATAATTCCTATTTAAAACTAAATACTTACCAGTAAAATAAACCCTAAGATAGCTACAATATAACTAATAGTTACATTGTATCTAGCTTAGGGTTTATTTTTATTTTATAGGCAAGTTTGTGTTTATTTTAACTAGGTAGAATAGTTACTAAATAGTTATTAACTATTTAATAACTACCTATCTAAAATAAATACAAATTGACCTGTAAAATAACACCTAACCTAACCCTACAATTAAATCAATTCCCTAAATTAAATACAATTAACTAAATTCAATACAATAAGCTAAATTACAAAAAAAAACAAAACACTAATTTACAGAAAATAAAAAACAAATTACAAGATCTTTGAACTAATTACACCTAATCTAATAGCCCTATCAAAATAAAAAAAGCCCACCTAAAAAAAAAAAACTAGCCTAAACTAAACTACCAATAGCCCTTAAAAGGGCCTTTTGTGGGGCATTGCCCCAAAGAAATCAGCTCTTTTACCTGTCAAAAAAAATACAAACAACCACCCCAACATTAAAACCCACCACCCACACAACCAACCCCCCAAATAAAAGCCAAATTAAAAAAACCTAAGCTCCCCATTGCCCTGAAAAGGGCATTTGGATGGGCATTGCCCTTAAAAGGGCATTTAGCTCTATTGCAGCCCAAACCCCTAATCTAAAAATAAAACCCATCCAATACACCCTTAAAAAATCCTAACACTAACCCCCAAAGATCCACTTACAGTTTTGAAGAGCCGACATCCATCCTCAACGAAGCCGGGAGAAGTCTTCATCCAAGCCGACAGAAGTGGTCCTCCACATGGGCAGAAGTCTTCACACAGACGGCATCTTCTATCTTCATCCTTCTGACGTGGAGCGGCTCCATCTTCAAGATATCCGGCGCGGAGCATCCTCTTCAATCGACGGCTCCTTCTACAATGAAGGTTCCTTTAAATGACGTCATCCAAGATGGCGTCCCTTAAATTCTGATTTGCTGATAGAATACTATCAGCCAATCGGAATTAAGGTTGAAAAAATCCTATTGGCTATTGAAGGATGGTCAGTCCCTGAAGGAGATTGATCTGGAAAAGAGGAGATACAGAGGCATCAATATGGCCTAGTAATGTCTAGACACAGAGCAAACAATGGTAGATGAAATGGTACTCACAAATCTGGAGCACCCCAAACGTGCAATAAAAGCAGGCTGGATCAATTGGCAGTGGTCCAGCTCACTGTAAGCCCACAATGGAGACACTCAGAGTCTCAGATAGATAGCCAGCAGGGCAGCAAACCAAACGTCTGTACCTATGAGTAATAGATAATGACACCCATAGCCTAGTACAGTTGGAATATAGGGATTGCAAGATTAATGGTCACACTTACAATAAGCAGCGCACCTCCAGGTGCAATCAAGGCAGACCGGGGCCTCTCAGTCGTCCAGTAGACTGTACTCAGGTGTTGACGGAGTCCACTTGACAACCAAACAATATGTGTGCAAACTAATAATTCCAGACGATAACAGCAGGTGTATCATAAAAACAGATATTTATTTAAAACAAAGCAATGCGTTTCTCAGCCTCTCAGAGGCTGTTGCCTCAGGCTATACAATTGTATCATTATCTATTACTCATCGGTACAGAAGAAATATCTCACAATTAAAGGAACAGTACAATCAAAATTAAACTTCTGTGATTCAGAGGAAGCATGCAATTTTAAACAAATTTCCACTTTACTTCTACTATCTAATTTGCTTCATTCTCTTGGCATTAACTGTTAAAAAGCATACTTAGGTAGGCTCAGGAGTAGCATGCTCTACTTGGAGCTAGCTGCTGATTGGTGGATTCACATGCATGCCTCTTGTCAATGGCTCACCCAATGTGGTCTGCTAGCTCCCAGTAGTGCATTACTGCTCCTTCAAGGAATGATACCAACAGGGTGAAGCAAATAAATAATCGAAGAAAAATGGAAAGTTGTTTAAAATTGTATTCTCTGTCTGAATAATGAGATAGAAAATGTGGGTTTCATGTCCCTTTAAAGGTGATTCTGAAAAAATAATCATACTTGGTTTTCCATCGGAAAATATTGTGTATTTGGCCAATGTAGTTTCAAAGCATATCATTGTGCTGAACTAAAGGATATAATTGTGCTGAACTAAAGGATATCATTATACCCTTGTTTTAGTCCACATAAGAGAGAAATGAGTGGAAAACTGTTGTACAGAGGAGACGTTGAGAACAGTACATTTCTTTGTCTCTCTTAACTTTCCATATCTGTGAGTCAGTAATGTCATTTTTTAAGGTAGTAGGAGGCGTCATTTCTGTCCATTCTCCACCAGGAGGGGTCTCTCACTGATCACTGTTACCTAAGGATATGAGCCAAGATTTGTGTTTTGGAATCAATTTCTAGTGTTATTTACTTATTTTACAAAAAAAAAATTACACTCTCTCCAAATTTGTGATTTTTCTCAGTGCAGGAACATACCATTTAATAAGCTTCTTAAATATCTTATATATTATCTTTTTTTTTTGCTTTGGCTAAGTGGGGACAGATAGATATGAGCCACTACACTGAAAAAAATCACTGTGTCTAATGTTGCAAAAATATTTTTTTGAGTTAGTAAAATAACAAAAAAAACAAAACAATTTTGATTTACATAAGACATTAACAAAAAAATAATGAAAATGCATAGCTTTTTTGTTTTTGACTATGCATAAGAAAACTTTGCCAAAAAGGAAATTCTGTAGCTTGCAAACCAAACAGCTGGTTTATGCAATTTGCAGCATTTTGAAAACACAGGTTACAGATTTTGCTTTTTGGCCTTTCTAGAGAGCGTGGGATGAAACAAGACCTACGCTACAGAAAATAACATTTGGAAGGGAGAGAGATGGGAAGCTACACTACAGAAAAAGTGTGGAATGGAAGATGGGCACCCTACCAAATAATCACAGTGAAGGGGGAGGTAGGGGTCACCGCTACACTACAGAAGATGGCTGCCACTAGTGGGAGGGTAAGGGTCAAAAAGCTGTTTGGGGGGATGTTGAAGAGGGTTTCCTACACTGCATAATAATAATAATAATAATAATAATAATAATAATAATAATAATAAAAACTAATTTTAAAAAAAGCCCTATACTACATACTCCCAGTACCTAAGATGGTGGGTGGGGGGGGGGGGGTTTGAAAAAGAGCTGGAAGGGATCAGGGAGGTGGGAGGTGCAAGGTGGGAGGATAATAACTGCATTACAATACTATTACCCTTACCTGATAACTAATTTACTCTTTCACAGCTGATAATTTCAGAACTGTGGTGCACAGCTACAATTAGCGGCCTTCTAATTACTAAAAAGCAATGAAAAAATAATAATTCATGTCTGCTATTTCTGAACAAAGGGGATGTTTTATGATTGCACAAGTGTTATGTAAATAATTTTAGTGAGAAACCCAAAAGTTGTGAAAAAGTCAAAAAATATTTTTATATGATTGCATTTGGCGGTGAAATGATGGCATGACATATACCAAAATGGGCCTAGATCAATACCTTGGGTTGTGTACTTAAGATAAATATATAGTTTTGATAGGTAAATAAAAAAAACAAGGCTCTATTTCTGTTTAAACTGAGTGATAGCAAAAATGCAACAAATTCTCGGGTATTTTGGGCAAGTTTTTCTCTGAAATTCCTGGTAGCAAAGGGGTTAAAGGAAATACTAAATTACACACATATATATATATATATATATATATATATATATATATATATATATATATATAAATAGCAAGCTTCAAGAGTGAAACACAAACAGGTACCTCCTTCTTCCTGTCAAAAAAGACGCCAAACTGACATCATTTCCGGATTAGGTTAATGTGACCCTGGAAGTTTACAACATCCACTTCCGGGTTATAATAGCAATCTTTATGCGTACAACAATTGTGAACAAAAAAGGGAATCACTAGTGTCTCCAGTGGCCCTGTGTATTAAAACAACTCACCATTAATAAACCTAGTTCTACAATGTATGTTAAAGTACAATTTACAATGTACTTCGTTCCATATATTTATTATATGACACATAGTGTGTGCAGTGCTTCACTATATGTGTTTACTTATACTTCTACCGGAAGTTGCGTCACTTCCGGTTTGCGCCGAAACTCTACCATCGTGACATCACATCCATGACAAATATTTACAATATCACACGTGCAATGCATTGTCAGTGTTTACATGACAAGTAAGCCTAAACCATAGTGATGTCAGACGACAATTAGAACAGCCAGTAAAAATATACCAACAACTCAATACTGGCCGCATACGAGGTTGGACTTTTTGTTTTCTCTGTCTCAAGAGGAACTGTGCGGATCCAGAGAAAATATGTTGGATGAAACAATACATATCGAGGATACAGCTGTTCAAGTAAGACAAGTCCAAAATGGCATCTTATCATTCTGGAGTGAGGACGCAGCCAGCATTCTGTTTGCACCCATTTTACGCAAAGTAAGTGAGACCCCTACAACTTTATATTTCTCTCTGCTAAAATTAAGAAAAAGGGAAGTCGATCTTTCCCTACATGGTAACTATTTATTTAACTGAATATTTTCGTCTGAACCAGATACCTAGAGGGTTTAGAATACGGAATATTCCTACGTTTGGTAGAGATAACCCAGACTTTAAATGTAAATGGTGCAATATCCTCAATAAGCGTTCGCTAGACTTGGTACTTTTGGTCATTGAAGAAGTGACATCACTATTACAGACCGTAAAAAAATAAGTGAATTTAAATCTTTTGAAAAAGTGCACAAGCGAACACTTGTTGAGGATACTAGTGAAGGCTGGGGGTGCATATAGATACATACAGAAACGAACTGATAGTATTCAAAAACAGAAAGCTTGACACTGTTAAAACCGACTACGAAAAGTGTAGGGTATATAGGTGGCTCACCAACTTTAGTGAAGGACGACCACAGAGAAGACAAAAACCCAGACGGGTGTCTTTTGAGACTATTGACTCGAGTGGGGCTGACTCATCCAACACAGACAGGGAGATCACTGGGGGTGAGATAGATAGCCCAGAAACCCACTCCTTTGGTCATAGAAACATTAACGACAATAGACCTTTTTTAGGGGTACAAGCCCGATCACGGCGGGGAGGAGGTGGAAGCGACCATTTCTCAGGACACAGAATGGTCAGTCACAGACCTCCACACAGGGGCAGATAACTGACAAGTGTAATATAGTCATAAACTTAAGTTCCCACATTCTTAATGAACAGGAAACCAGCTTGTTAAACAAGGGTCTTTCCTTTGTCCCGAATAAAAGAATGGGAGAACTTGACTTTTTGATTGATGTAAATAGATTTCAGAGACAACTTAAGGTTAAAGTTTTTTTCAATATCAGGAGAGGATACCAGGTGGGGGATTCCATATTACCGGACAGGAAAACAAGTTTGATCCTGTCAATTGCAGTGCCAGCATAAAAACCTTTATAAGGATGGTGCAGGAACAAGAAATTGATAGATTCCCAGAATTAAGTGGAAGGATAATTTGACTAGAGCCCAACGTGAGGCCATTAAGAGATTAAGAGTCTTCAGAACGATAGAACTATAGTGATCCGCAATACAGATAAGGGCGGGGCGATTGTTCTGCTTGACTATGTTGACTACCGTGAAGATATTATGTCGCAATTGAACGACTCTAACACTTACAGAAAACTTCTGTATGACCCTACAGATAGATTTAAGAAGCAGTTAGAGGTGCTTATTAATTTTGGTGTCTCCCAAGGATAAACAAATGGTAACAAGTTTCCCTAGGATCCCTATCTTGTACTCTATACTGAAGATACATAAAACATTAGACAAGCCCCCGGGACGCCCAATTGTTTCCTCTAGAGATTCACTCTTACAACTGGTAGCTCAATATGTTGATTTTTTGTTGCAACCAGTAGTACAGGACAACAGAGCATTTTTATTGGACTCAAGTGAACTCTTAAGATTATTGAAGGAGATAAAGATTGAAGCCAATGATTTGTTAGTGGTGTTGGATGTGAATAGTCTGTACACCATAATTCCTCATCAGGCAGGCCTAGACACTATGAGGGAACAGTTGGTGGCTTCTGATAAATATGTTGGCCCACCCATAGAATTTGTGGTTCAATTGGCTGAATTCTGCTTAACTAAAAATTATTTTAAAATCGAGAGATCCTTTTTACTTCAGATAGCGGGCACGGCGATGCTGTTGAATATGGCCCCATCATATGCCAATTTATTTATGGCAGGTTTTGAAAATACGTTTTTATGGTCTAAGGATGTACCTCAGGTAATGTTCTACAAGAGGTACATTGACGACATTCTACTTATATGGAGAGGGAGTGTTGAAAGTTTACAGTTCAATAATACTGACACAACCGTGAGGTTTAATATGTTGTACAGTGATAAACAAATTGAATTCTTGGACCTACTTATTGTAAAGGGTCAGATGGGACTTGAAACAACCTTGTATTTCAAACCCACAGACCAGAACTCCTTACTTATGTCTAATAGCTGCCATCCCCCATCCCTGGTTCGAGGTATTATAAAATCACAATTCATCAGAGTGATAAGGAATAATTCTAGCAGAGAGAAGGGGGAGTCACAAGTGCAAGAGATGCAAAATAGATTTATGAAGAGGGGATACTCACCAACTGTTCTGGACACAGTGAAGGAACAAGTTAAAGACATCACACAAAAGACACTATTGCGAAAGAAAATAAGACCGCAAAAAACAGAGAACAATATCATCTTTACCACTACTTTTGCTCCCAACATGTCCAAGGTTGGACAATCCATGAAAGAACACTGGCACATCCTACTCTCGGATCCTAAGCTAAAATTTGCCAAGAACACTAACCCCATAGTAGGCCACAGATGCAATACTAATCTCAGGGACCTTCTGGTCATATCAGATCCCATAAAGTGTTACTCAGATGATGATATGAAGGTAACACGGAAGGGCTGCTTCCGGGGCCCTAATTGCACCACCTGTAATGGAATGATAGCTACAAAAAAATTTAACCATCCACATGGTAATCAGAAGTACACCATCAATCACTCCATAACGTGCACAACTACCCACGTTGTCTATATGTTGATATGCCCATTTGGTTTGCACTACGTTGGGAAGACCCAGGGGACGATCAGAGAAAGAATGGCCAACCATCGAATGGCTATAAGGCAGACCATAAAGAAAGGAGAATTTGACCAACCGGTGGAACGCCAAACATCCTGTATCTTTAATCAAAGTAATTCTCATTGATCATATCCCTAAACTTTCACGAGGTGGAGACAGAAATAAGCTGCTTTTCAAAAGGGAGGTGGAATGGATGTACAGGCTGGATACCATAAATCCTAAGGGACTGAACTCTGTTCCTGATTTTGGTGCATTAACATAATATATTCTTGTAATGTGTCACTCTTGGGATGGGGCACTGGATGGTTGTGGATGGGTACTGACTGGGGGTGTTCCTCTCATCTTTGGATGAGGGATACACCACCAGCCATTGTCTATGGTAAGTGTGAGTGATGACGCGGATTAGAGATAATTTGCACTATTGCCACGGTACCCCCTAGACCAGTATTGAGTTCCCCACCCTTATAGATGACTAAAACATGACAGTGAAATGGTATGACAAGATATGCACCGTTGCCAATAAAATTACTATAATGATGGGTGTTAATGTGACATATTGATTACTATCTGTAACAAAGAATGATATATATATATATATATATAGACATGCACTAAACCCCCTCTTGTAAGAAGATTTATATACGTGGATTAAGAGATGTAACCCTGCTGCTGATCCTCTGAGAATTAACTTACTGTTGTATTGTCCGTTTTTTGACATGTAAAAATGGTTGACCACGTAATGTTTGTTGGTATATTCTTACTGGCTGTTCAAATTGTCATTTGACATCGCTATGTTTTATGCTTACTTGTCATGTAAACACTGACACCACATTGCACTTGTGATATTGTAAATATTTGTCACGGAAGTGACGTCACGATGGTAGAGTTCTGGCACAACACGTATAGTGAAGCACTGCACACACTATGCGTCATATAAGAAATATATGGAACAAAATACATTGTAAATTGTGCTTTAACATCCATTGTAGAACTAGGTTTATCAATGGTGAGTTGTTTTAATACACAGGGCCACTGGAGACACTAGTGATTCCCATTTTTGTTCACAATTGTTGTACGAATAAAGATTGTTATTATAACCCGGAAGTGGATGTTGTAATCTTCCAGGGTCACATTAACCTAAACCGGAAATTATGTCAGTTTGGCACCTTTTTTGACAGGAACAAGGAGGTACCTGTTTGTGTTTCACTCTATTTAAACATGGTTTGTGTGTGTTATTTGTGTTCTGAAGAAGGGGAGTTTTGTTCCCCGAAACGTCAATAAATTTGACTAATTGCTTTGAAGAAAACCTGGTTTGCCTCTGATTTTGTTGAAGCTTGCTGTATGTACACAGAGGGACCGAGTGGTTGATCCCTGGAGGGCGGATTCACATCTTGGATTGTTATATATATATAAATATATATATATATATATAGATTTACACTACCCGCAGACCCTGGACATTGGTTTAACTGTTAGCGAGAGTGCTGGCCCACACAGACTTTTAGCTATAGATGTATAATTTACAAAAAATTGAGTCGTTTGGCTTTGTTTCCATGTTGGAAGTATGGCTTTTTGGCTGCAAGTCTTCCATGAAGACCACTTCTAACCAGGCTTCCCAGACAGTAGATGGGTGTACCAGGGTCTCACTGGTTTCTGACAATTTTGAGCTGATGGGACTTCCGGAAGTATGCATTATGTGTTTTTCAAATTATGCAGTTTCCTGGCTGACCATTTCATCTATGGTACTCAGCATTGCCCGTTTCTTTGTGCGTCTTTAGAAGAACTTGGACAGCACATCTGAAAAACCTTGTCTGCCTTGAAATTTCTGCTGGGAGATACTGGGATGCAGTATAACTACCTTATGTTTTGCATGGTGTATGCCCTTTTTTATTAGCTTAAACTGTCTTCAGCAATCTCACCTTGTTAGCAGAGTTTGGCTGTTCCTCAAACAGGTTTATACCTTCTAAACAGCTGTTTCTGTTTCAGTTAAAGGGACACTGAACCAAAAAACAATTATTTTGTGATTCAGATAGAGCATGCAATTTTAAGCAACTTTCTAATTTACTCCTATTATCAATTTTACTTCATTCTCTTGCTATCTGTAGTTGAAAAAGAAGACATCAAAGCTTTTTTTGGTTCAGAACTCTAGACAGGTTGTTCACCAAAAATGGGCCGGCATCTAAACTTGCATTCTTGCATTTCAAATAAAGATACCAAGAGAATGAAGAAAATGTGATAATAGGAGTAAATTAGAAAGTTGCTTAAAATGTCATGCTCTATCTGAATCACAAAAGCAAAAATGTGGGTTTAGTGTCCCTTTAATGATTTTGTTTCAACATACAGATTAGATTGATGATCATTAGCACCTGTATGGTATATGTTTTTAACCATGCACCCTACTATATGCCTATGAATGAGAGTGTGTGTGGTGTGTGTGTGGTGTGTGTGTGCTGTATGAGAGTGTGTATCAGTGTTAATTTTGACGGCAAATTTCGATTTAGTCTTAGTTTTAGTCTTTTGACTAAAATGCCATTTTAGTTTTAGTCGTATTTTAGTCATCTGAATTGTTTTAGTTTTTGTCTAGTTTTAGTCGACTGAATCTCCAGTAGATTTTAGTTGACTAAAATCTAACGGCTAGATTTAGAGTTTTGTCGGTAAAGACCCGCGTAGCTAACACTGGCTTTTTTCTGGCCGCACCTTTAAAATTACTCTGGTATTGAGAGTCCACAGAATGGCTGCGTTAGGCTCCAAAAAAGGAGCGTACAGCATATTTAACGCAACTGCAACTCTCGATACCAGAGTTGCTAACGGAAGCGGCCAGCTTCAAAAACGTGCTCGTGCATGATTCCCCCATAGGAAACAATGGGGCTGTTTGAGCTGGAAAAAAAACTAACACCTGCAAAAAAGCTGCGTTCAGCTCCTAACGCAGCCCCATTGTTTGCTATGGGGAAACACTTCCTACGTCTGCACCTAACACTCTAACATGTACCCCGAGTCTAAACACCCCTAACCTTACACTTATTAACCCCTAATCTGCCGCCCCAGCTATCGCTGACCCCTGCATATTATTATTAACCCCTAATCTGCCGCTTCGTAAACCGCCGCTACTTACATTATCCCTATGTACCCCTAATCTGCTGCCCCTAACACCGCCGACCCCTATATTATATTTATTAACCCCTAATCTGCCCCCCACAACGTCGCCTCCACCTGCCTCCACTTATTAACCCCTAATCTGCCGACCGGACCGCACCGCTATTATAATAAAGTTATTAACCCCTAATCCGCCTCACTAACCCTATAATAAATAGTATTAACCCCTAATCTGCCCTCCCTAACATCGCCGACACCTAACTTCAAACATTAACCCCTAATCTGCCGACTGGAGCTCACCGCTATTCTAATAAATGTATTAACCCCTAAAGCTAAGTCTAACCCTAACACTAACACCCCCCTAAATTAAATATAATTTAAATCTAACGAAATTAATTAACTCTTATTAAATAAATTATTCCTATTTAAAGCTAAATACTTACCTGTAAAATAAATCCTAATATAGCTACAATATAAATTATATTTATATTATAGCTATTTTAGGATTTATATTTATTTTACAGGTAACTTTGTATTTATTTTAACCAGGTACCCCTCTTGGATGAAGATATCGGAGCCAGGACGGATCGGTGTGATACCAGGTGAGGTGAAGACAAGGTAGGAAGATCTTCAGGGGCTTAGTGTTTATTTAAGGGGGGTTTGGGTTAGATTAGGGGTATGTGGGTGGTGGGTTGTAATGTTGGGGGGGGGTATTGTATGTGTTATTTTACAGGCAAAAGAGCTGAATTTCTTGGGGCATGCCCCGCAAAGGGCCCTGTTCAGGGCTGGTAAGGTAAAAGAGCTTTGAACGTTAGTAATTTAGAATAGGGTAGGGCATTTTTTTTATTTTGGGGGTCTTTGTTATTTTATTAGGGGGCTTAGAGTAGGTGTAATTAGTTTAAAATTGTTGTAATATTTTTCTGATGTTTGTAAATATTTTTTTATTTTTTGTAACTTAGTTCTTTTTTATTTTTTGTACTTTAGTTAGTTTATTTCATTGTATTTATTTGTAGATATTGTATTTAATTAATGTATTGATAGTGTAGTATTAGGTTTAATTGTAGGTAATTGTAGGTATTTTATTTAATTAATTTATTGATAGTGTAGTGTTAGGTTTAATTGTAACTTAGGTTAGGATTTATTTTACAGGTAATTTTGTAATTATTTTAACTATTTTAGCTATTAAATAGTTCTTAACTATTTAATAGCTATTGTACCTGGTTAAAATAAATACAAAGTTACCTGTAAAATAAATATAAATCCTAAAATAGCTATAATATAATTATAATTTATATTGTAGCTATATTAGGATTTATTTTACAGGTAAGTATTTAGCTTTAAATAGGAATAATTTATTTAATAAGAGTTAATTAATTTCGTTAGATTTAAATTATATTTAACTTAGGGGGTGTTAGTGTTAGGGTTAGACTTAGCTTTAGGGGTTAATACATTTATTAGAATAGCGGTGAGCTCCAGTCGGCAGATTAGGGGTTAATGTTTGAAGTTAGGTGTCGGCGATGTTAGTGAGGCGGATTAGGGGTTAATAACTTTATTATAGTAGCGGTGCGGTCCGCTCGGCAGATTAGGGGTTAATAAGTGTAGGCAGGTGGAGGGGACATTGAGGGGGGCAGATTAGGGGTTAATAAATATAATATATGGGTCGGCGGTGTTAGGGGCAGCAGATTAGGGGTACATAGCTATAATGTAGGTGGCGGCGGCGTGAGGACGGCAGATTAGGGGTTAATTATTGTAGGTAGCTGGCGGCGACGTTGTGGGGGGCAGGTTAGGGGTTAATAAATATAATATAGGGGTCGGCGATGTTAGGGGCAGCAGATTAGGGGTACATAAGTATAACGTAGGTGGCGGTCGGCAGATTAGGGGTTAAAAAAATTTAATCGAGTGGCGGCGATGTGGGGGGACCTCGGTTTAGGGGTACATAGGTAGTTTATGGGTGTTAGTGTACTTTAGAGCACAGTAGTTAAGAGCTTTATGAACCGGCGTTAGCCCAGAAAGCTCTTAACTACTGACTTTTTTCTGCGGCTGGAGTTTTGTCGTTAGATTTCTAATGCTCACTTCAGCCACGACTCTAAATACCGGAGTTAGAAAGATCCCATTGAAAAGATAGGATACGCAAATGACGTAAGGGGATCTGCTTTATGGAAAAGTCGCGGCTGAAAAGTGAGCGTTAGACCCTTTTTTGACTGACTCCAAATACCGGCGGTAGCCTAAAACCAGCGTTAGGAGCCTCTAACGCTGGTTTTCACGGCTACCGCCAAACTCCAAATCTAGGCCTAAGGGTTTAGTTAAAGTGCAATGTATTATTTAAGCATTTCTCTATAATTTCCAAACTCATTATATACTCCAGGAGTAAACATCTCATAACCTGTTATTATTTATGGCATTAAGGTTTAACCCCTTAATGACAACTGACGTACCAGGTACGTCATGCATTAACAACCAGTTAATGACAATAGACGTACCTGGTACGTCAGTTGTCTAACAGAGTGCTGGAAGCGATCGCAATCGCTTCCAGCAGCTCTCAGGGTATTGCAGTGATGCCTCCATATGGAGGCATCCTGCAATACCTTTTTAGAAGACTCCGATGCAGAGAGAGCCACTCTGTGGCCCTCTCTGCACCGGTAGCGATGGTGCCGTTCGTTGGTGGGTGGGAGCATAACAGGGAGGCGGGTGGGCGGCCCATCGCTACCCGGCATCCGGTTCCTGTAAGTGCAATGTGCACGCCGGGTGCCGGGAGCGTGCAGGGGCGCGCGCGATTAGCTGGCCACTGATACCAATGAGGTTGGAAGAGGGGGGAAAAAAGATTTTAAAAAAATAAATATATAAGGATCTGGGAGGGGGAGGGGGTTGGGGTATTGTGGGGGGCTGCTACACTACAGAAAACATTAATAATGGCAAAAAGAGAAAAAATACTTTTGTTTTTGGGGCAAATTGGGTACTGGCAGACAGCTGCCAGTACCCAAGATGGCGGCAATTAGGTAGGGGAGAGGGTTAGAGAGCTGGGGGGGGGGATCATGGAGGTTGGGGCTAAGGCAGGGGTCCATCACAGCTAAAACATTTTATTTATTTTTATTAAAAAAAAGAAAAACTCCTTTTATTTAGTACTGGCAGACTTTCTGCCAGTACTTAAGATGGCGGGGACAATTGTGGGGTGGGGGAGGGAAGAGAGCTGTTTGGGAGGGATCAGGGGGTGGGATGTGTCAGGTGGGAGGCTGATCTCTCCCCTAAAGTTAAAATTAACCCTGCAAGCTCCCTACAACCTACCTAATTAACTCCTTCACTGCTGGGCATAATTTACGTGTGGTGCGCAGCAGCATTTAGCGGCCTTCTAATTACCAAAAAGCAATGCCAAAGCCATATAAGTCTGCTATTTCTGAACAAAGGGGATCCCAAAGAAGCTTTTACAACAATTTGTGCCATAATAGCACAAGCTGTTTGTAAATACTTTCAGTGAGAAACCTAAAATTGTCAAAAATGATTTTTTTTTTAATTGTTTGCTCGCATTTGGCGGTGAAATAGTGGCATAAAATATATCAAAATGGGCCTAGATCAATACTTGGGGTTGTCTACTACACTACCCTAAAGCTAAAATTAACCATGCAAGCTCCCTACAACCTACCTAATTAACCCCTTCACTGCTGGGCATAATTTACGTGTGGTGCGCAGCAGCATTTAGCGGCCTTCTAATTACCAAAAAGCAACCCCAAAGCCATATAAGTCTGCTTCCCAAAGAAGCATTTACAACCATTTGTGCCTTAATTGCAGAAGCTGTTTGTAAATAATTTCAGTGGGAAACCTAAAGTTTGTGACAAAATTTGTGAAAAAGTGAACTTTTTTTTTTATTTGATGACATTTGGCGGTGAAATGGTGGCATGAAATATACCAAAATGGACCTAGATCAATACTTTGGGTTGTCTTCTAAAAACAAATATATACATGTCAAGGGATATTCAGGTTTTCCTGACAGATATCAGGGTTCCAATGTAACTAGCGCTAATTTTGAAAAAAAGGGGTTTGGAAATAGCAAAGTGCTACTTGTATTTATGGCCCTATAACTTGCAAAAAAAGTAAAGAACATGTAAACATTGGGTATTTCTAAACTCAGGATAAAATTTAGAAACTATTTAGCATAGGTGTTTTTTGGTGATTGTAGATGTGTAACAGATTTTGGGGGTCAAAGTTAGAAAAAGTGTGTTTTTTTTCAATTTTTTCCTCATATTTTATATTTTTTTAATAGGAAATTATAAGATATGATGAAAATAATGGTATCTTTAGAAAGTCCATTTAATGGCGAGAAAAACGGTTATATAATATGTGTGGGTACAGTAAATGTGTAAGAGGAAAATTACAGCTAAACACAAACATCGCAGAAATGTAAAAATAGCCTTTGTCATTAAGGGTAAGAAAATTGAAAAATGGTCTGGTCATTAAGGGGTTAAACATGCAATACAGATACAGATTTAGCCATTGTGATATATAACGTCTTTATTAAACTTAAAATTAAATAAAACCAAGTTTTTTAAACAAACAGAAGTGCAACTTTAAAAAATACAAAAAAAATCTGTACTGGCTGTATCGCCATTGCACATATTACCCAATATAGAAACTTTAACAGTTCTCTGTTAAAGGGACATAATACTCATTTGCTAAATCACTTGAAACTGATGCAGTATAACTGTAAAAAGCTGACAGGAAAGTATCACCTGAGCATCTCTATGTAAAAAAGGAATATATTTTACCTCACAATTTCCTCAGCTCACCAGAGTAAGTGCTGTATAAAAAGTTATACTCAGCTGCTGCCCAGCTGCAGGTAAAAAAAAAATAAAAAAAAATGAAGAAATGAACAGCAGCCAATCAGCATCAACAGTGCTGAGGTTATGAACTCTTTTACTGTGATCTCATGGGATTTCACTTAACTCTCATGAGATTTCATAGTAAGCTTCAACTGAATAGGAAAATAAGATGAGTGTGCACGGAAGCTCACTCCTTTAGCTGTCCCGGGACAGACATACTGATTTGCTGCTTAGAAGTCCTTTACAATTGCAGAAATCCCAACCTGCAAAAACTAATTTCAGGGAGGTGGCTTCTCCTGCTACTGCACCCCCTCCCAGTTATATATTGGACACCTTGAAACCCTAAATAAGATAGAGACTTATCATTAAAGTAGCTTCCCACTAAAGTCACATTAAAAAAAAGTAGCTTTATTGCACAACCACATACAACAAATCTATTTTCCAGTGATCGTACGCTTGTTGAATGCCTAAATATTTTAGAATACAAAGTTTATGTACGTGCAGTAAATAAGGTAGTATTTGTGTTTTATTTTATTAAAATCAGTGGGGTTTTTTGGTTACTGATTCATACTTTGAGGGATCTATAACGTCCCAGCAACTAAAGGCATTCCTTAAAGAAACACTTTTCCGGATTTGGGCAACATTGGATCATAGTACTTGGAGTTTCAGGGAGATTGCATTCCATTTGCTGGCATCAGGTAGTCACTATTACAATCAGGGAGACTCCCTGAACTTCAGGGAGACTTGGGGTGTCTGCAATGGGATGTGGCTACTGAGGAATTTTTGAGGTAAAATATCTTTCTTTTTTACATAGAGATGTTGAGGTGATATTTTCTAGTCAGCTTTTTACAGCTATGCTGCATCACTACACAACATTTGGGTATCATGGCCCTTTAATAAATAAAACAAGTATCAAGTAACTCAACACAACAAAAAGTTTCTGTAGCTAGCACAGGCACAGCCTAACTTAAACCCATACTTTTTTTATTAACCTGTTTTTATTTATGGTATTTAGGTTTGAACATGCAATAAAGACTTAACTGTTGTAGTATATAACATGTCTTTATTTATCTTAAAATTAAATAAAACCAAGCTTCATAAATAAACAAGAAGATAGCCTTGCTTTTTTTTTTTTTTTTTTTTTTTTTTTTACAAAAGAGCAGTAATTAGACATGGATTGATTATAACACCTTGCATAAAGTGTTAATTTTGACAGCACATTTTGATTTAGTTTTAGTCATAGTTCTTTGACTAAAATGCCATTTTAGTTTTAGTCATATTTTAGTCATCAGAATTCCTTTAGTTTTATTGTCATTTTAGTCTAGTTTTAGTCAACAAAATTAACACTGGTGTGTATCGTGATTGTGCTGTATGCTAGTGGTTTGTGTGTGTGTTGTATGAGTTTGTGTGTGTTGTATGAGAGGGAGTGGTGTGTGTGTGTTATTGCCTTTTACAACACTTTGAAGTTTTGACTACATTCAGGAATAAAGTATACACTTATTAAAGGCACTTTGAAAAAAATTACAGCTATCTTGTTGTATATTACTTCAGAAATTGTAAGGCCAAGCATAAAATAGGGTTGCCGAAATATGGGGTATCATTGCACTGGGTCTTGGTAAAAAAAAAATATTGAAGAACCCTGTACTAGACAATAAATTCTATTAAATAAAAGGGTTTGGTCAAGGAAACTGTACCACTATCTTTACCAATAATTAACCAGCACACAGTTTAAACCTCACATTTTAAATAGCAGAGTCTCATCTCTTCACATGATAGGTCACATGACCCCTAGTTACATATAATTGATATTAGATTGACAATATTTTTTCATGCAGGATACTTGTTTTAGAATTAAAAAAGGGTTGGGCGTTACAACTATAAATATATATTGTGCTTATTTTCCATCAATCAATTATTTTGTTGGTGCATTTTAAGTTTTGTTTGTCCGACCTTGGAAAAATTGTATGCAACACCAATCACTGTAATGCAGATGATGCAAAACAACCTAGACTGAAAAAAACTTTATTTTATAACAGTGTTTTGATTCATAGCATGCAGAGCAGAGTATATTGCAGGCCATGCTGAGCGCACTGGTGAATAGCTGATTCATACTGTGCAATGCAAAGCAGCAGACTCTTGAGGAACAGGCATCTGTCTGCTGAACTTTTCATATAGACTGTCAGATATACTGCTGTATCAGCTGAAAGCAATGGAGTAATTCCTGCTGTGTAAAATGTACAGCTTTCAGTTCAGTCTTCCTTCAGTAAATGTCTTATGTGACAAAGGAAACACTGTGTGATTCAGTAACATCCTTATGCAGTTCATTAATGAAATTCAGCCAAAGCTCTCATACCTTCTGTGTGCACATTATGCAAGGAGTGTCTATTCTCTCACATTCTATGAGCAGAGTGTAGCATATCTTCATTTTGCACTATATAGAAGATCTTATATATAAGTGCTTTGTGCAGAGCCTGGAACATATTATATATACAGTAAGTGCTTTATGCAGAGTGTGGAACATCTTGGGCCCGATCCGATATGCAGCGTCGCCTGCAAAAGCTGGCGACGCCAAATTTTGCGCGGGTTTGGTATCACATATACGGCGTAACATAGAAGTTACGCTCGTATATTTCTGCCTTCGGCCGTAGTTTTTTGGCCCATAGACAGGTATACCAAACCTGCACAGTTTGGTATCCAATATACAGCGTAAGGACTTACGTGGCGAAAATGGAGAAATCTTACTCCATTTTACCCTTGCCACAAAATGCAAGCGTAGTAAGCCTTACACTGAGTATTGGAGCCCCGTAACTCCCTAAACTGCCTGCAAAATAAAACCTAACACCTAACGCATGCGCAATGTCTATCTACCTGTCAACCGCAATCCCCCGCCGCAATCCCTAATAAAGTGTTTAACAACTAAACCACCACTCCTGGACCCCGCCGCCAGCTACATTAAATGTCTAACCCCCTAATCTAACCCCCCTACACTGCCGCCACCAATTTTAAAATTATTACCCCCTAATGTGAGCCCCCTACCCCGCCGCCACCTATTTTAACTACATTACCCCCTAATGTGAGCCCCCTACCCCGCCGCCACCTATATTAAAATTATTAACCCCTAATCTAATCCCCCTACCTTGCCGCCAGCTACATTAAAATGTTAAGCCCCTAATGTGAGCCCCTACCCCGCCACCAGCTACATTAAAATGTTAACCCCCTAATGTGAGCCCCTACCCCGCCACCAGCTACATTAAAATGATAAGCCCCTAATATGATCCCCCTATACCGCAGCCAACTATTTTAAAATGATTAACCCCTAATTCAATCCCCCTATACCACCGCCACCTATTTTAAAATGATTAACCCCTAATCTAATCCCCCTACACCGCCGCCACCTATATTAAAATGATTAACCCCTAATCTAACCCCCCTACACCGCCGCCACCTATATTAAATATATTAACCACTAAACCTAAGTCTAACCCTAACACCCCCTAACGTAATTATTATTAAAATAAATATAAATAATATTAATAATATTAACTAAATTATTCCTATTTAAATCTAAATACTTACCTATAAAATAAACCCTAAGATAGCTACAATATAATTAATAATTACATTGTATCTATTTTAGGGTTTATATTTATTTTACAGGTAACTTGGTATTTATTTTAACTAGGTACAATAGCTATTAAATAGTTAAAACTATTTAATAGCTACCTAGTTAAAATAATTACCAAATTACCTGTAAAATAAATCCTAACCTAAGTTACAAATACACCTACGCTATCAATAAATTAATTAAATAAACTACAATTATCTAAACTAAAATATAATTAAATACACTAAACAATATTACAAAAACAAACACTAAATTACAAAAAATAAAAAAAGATTACAAGAATTTTAAGCTAATTACACCTAATCTAAGCCCCCTAATAAAATAACAAAGCCCCCCAAAAATAAAAAAATGTCCCTACCCTAAACTAAATTACAAAAGTAATAAGCTCTATTACCAGCCCTTAAAAGGGCCTTTTGTGGGGCATTGCCCCAAAGTAATCAGCTCTTTTACCTGTAAAAAAAAGAACAACCACCCCCCCCATTACAACCCACCACCCACACACCCCTACTCTAAAACTCACACTATCTCCCCTTAAAAAACCTAAGTCTAACCCCCAAGTGGTCCTTACCTGTCCTGAAGACCAGCAGAGAAGGTCCTGTTCCAGGCGGAGAAGTCTTCTTCCAGGCGGTGACCTCTTCTTCTTCCAGGAACCAGCCAGCCCGGAGCGGAGGAGTTGAAGACCGATGATCGCGGAGCTGAAGACCGTCCTCTCTGGAACTGAAGACCGGCGATGCAGGAACTGAAGATCAGCGACGCTGGAACTGAAGACCGCGGAGCCATGGAGCGTGGAGGATCCTGTTCATACGATCGCCGCCATACACTGAATAGGAATTCAAGGTACGCAATTAAAAATGGCATCCCTTGAATTCCTATTGGCTGATTTGAGCCTTCAAATTCAAATCAGCCAATCGGATGAGAGCTACTTTAATTCTATTGGCTGATTTGAATAGCCAATAGAATAAGAGCTACTGTAATTCTATTGGCTATTCTAATCAGCCAATAGAATAGCTATGCCCCAAAGAAAACAGTTCTTTTGCATTTAAAAAAAACATACAATACCCCCCCAACATTACAACCCACCACCCACATACCCCTAATCTAACCCAAACATCCCTTAAAAAACCTAACACTAAGCCCCTGAAGATCTCCCTACCTTATCTTCACCACGCCGGGTATCACCGATCCGTCCAGAAGAGGGTCCGAAGTCTTCATCCTATCCGGCAAGAAGAGGTCCAGAAGAGGGTCCGAAGTCTTCATCCTATCCTGCAAGAAGAGGACATCCGGACCGGTAGACATGTTCATCCAGGGGCGTCTTCTATCTTCATCCATCCGTCTTCTATCTTCATCCATTCAAACAGCCAATCAGATTTTTCCTACCTTAATTCCGATTGGCTGATACAGGGAGTGCAGAATTATTAGGCAAGTTGTATTTTTGAGGATTAATTTTATTATTGAACAACAACCATGTTCTCAATGAACCCAAAAAACTCATTAATATCAAAGCTGAATAGTTTTGTAAGTAATTTTTAGTTTGTTTTTAGTTATAGCTATTTTAGGGGGATATCTGTGTGTGCAGGTGACTATTACTGTGCATAATTATTAGGCAACTTAACAAAAAACAAATATATACCCATTTCAATTATTTATTTTTACCAGTGAAACCAATATAACATCTCAACATTCACAAATATACATTTCTGACATTCAAAAACAAAACAAAAACAAATCAGTGACCAATATAGCCACCTTTCTTTGCAAGGACACTCAAAAGCCTGCCATCCATGGATTCTGTCAGTGTTTTGATCTGTTCACCATCAACATTGCGTGCAGCAGCAACCACAGCCTCCCAGACACTGTTCAGAGAGGTGTACTGTTTTCCCTCCTTGTAAATCTCACATTTGATGATGGACCACAGGTTCTCAATGGGGTTCAGATCAGGTGAACAAGGAGGCCATGTCATTAGATTTTCTTCTTTTATATCCTTTCTTGCCAGCCACGCTGTGGAGTACTTGGACGCGTGTGATGGAGCATTGTCCTGCATGAAAATCATGTTTTTCTTGAAGGATGCAGACTTCTTCCTGTACCACTGCTTGAAGAAGGTGTCTTCCAGAAACTGGCAGTAGGACTGGGAGTTGAGCTTGACTCCATCCTCAACCCGAAAAGGCCCCACAAGCTCATCTTTGATGATACCAGCCCAAACCAGTACTCCACCTCCACCTTGCTGGCATCTGAGTCGGACTGGAGCTCTCTGCCCTTTACCAATCCAGCCACGGGCCCATCCATCTGGCCCATCAAGACTCACTCTTATTTCATCAGTCCATAAAACCTTAGAAAAATCAGTCTTGAGATATTTCTTGGCCCAGTGTTGACGTTTCAGCTTGTGTTCGATGATCACGCTTCAGAAGCTTTGCAATTTTAAGAGTGCTGCATCCCTCTGCAAGATATCTCACTATTTTTTACTTTTCTGAGCCTGTCAAGTCCTTCTTTTGACCCATTTTGCCAAAGGAAAGGAAGTTGCCTAATAATTACGCACACCTGATATAGGGTGTTGATGTCATTAGACCACACCCCTTCTCATTACAGAGATGCACATCACCTAATATGCTTAATTGGTAGTAGGCTTTCAAGCCTATACAGCTTGGAGTAAGACAACATGCATAAAGAGGATGATGTGGTCAAAATACTAATTTGTCTAATAATTCTGCACTCCCTGTAGAATCCTATCAGCCAATCGGAAATTGAGGGACGCCATCTTGGATGACGTCACTTAAAGGAACCTTCATTCGTCGGGAGTCGCCGGAAGAAGAGGATGGATCCGCGTCGGCTGCTTCAAGATGGTCCCGCTCCGCGCCGGATGGATGAAGATAGAAGACGCTGCCTGGATGAAGATGTCTACCAGTCCGGATGTCCTCTTCTTGTGTGTTAGGTTTTTTAAGAGGGGTTTGGATGGGTTAGATTAGGGGTATGTGGGTGGTGGGTTGTAATGTTGGGGGGGGGGGGTATTGTATAGAAACATAGATATTGACGGCAGATAAGAGCCATAGGCCCAGCAAGTCTGCCCGACCTTACCTAACAGTATAAACTTATCTAGTTCGTAGAATAGCCTTATGCTTGTCCCATGCATTTTTAAAGTCCCCCACAGTGTTTGTTGCTACTACCTCTTGAGGAAGTTTATTCCATAAATCAATCACTCTTTCTGTAAAGAAGTGCTTCCTCAAATTACTCCTGAATCTACTACCCTTTAGCTTGAGCTCATGACCCCTTGTTCTTGAATTTTCCATTTTATGTAAAATACCCACAGCCTCAGTTTTACTGAAGTGGCTGAAGTGAGCGTTTTCTTTGGGGCATGCCCCTTAAAAGGCCCTTTTAAGGGCTGGTAAGGTAATAGAACTGTTAACTTTTTATTTTAGAATAAGGTAGGGCATTTTTTTATTTTGGGGGCTTTGATATTTTTTTAGGGGGCTTAGAGTAGGTGTAGTTAGTTTAAAATTCTTGTAATCTTTTTTTATTTTTTGTAATTTAGTGTTTTTTTTAACTAGGTAGCTATTAAATAGTTATTAACTATTTAATAGCTATTGTACCTAGTTAAAATAAATACAAAGTTGCCTGTAAAATAAATATTAATCCTAAAATAGCTACAATATAAATATTCGTTATATTGTAGCTATATTAGGGTTTATTTTACAGGTAAGTATTTAGCTTTAAATAGGATTAATTTATTTAATAAGATTTTTTTATTTCGTTAGTTTTAAATTATATTTAATTTAGGGGGGTGTTAGTGTTAGGGTTAGACTTAGCTTTAGGGGTTAATACATTTATTAGAGTAGCGGCGAGGTCCGGTCGGCAGATTAGGGGTTAATAAGTGTAGTTAGGTAGCGCAAACGTTGGGGGGGGGGGCAGATTAGGGGTTAATAAATATTATGTAGGTGTCGGCGATGTTAGGGGCAGCAGTTTAGGGGTACATAGGGATTATGTAGGTTGCCAGTTTATGGGTGTTAGTGTACTTTAGAGCACAGTAGTTAAGAGCTTTATGAACCGGCGTTAGCCCAGAAAGCTCTTAACTCCTGACTTTTTTCTGCGGCTGGAGTCTTGTCGTTAGAGTTCTAACGCTCACTTCAGCCAAGACTCTAAATACCAGCGTTAGAAAGATCCCATTGAAAAGATAGGATACGCAATTGACGTAAGGGGATCTGCGGTATGGAAAAGTCGCGGCTGGAAAGTGAGCGTTAGACCCTTTCCTGACTGACTCTAAATACCAGTGAGCGGCCAAAACCAGCGTTAGGACTCCTTAACGCTGGTTTGGACGGCTAACGCAGAACTCTAAATCTAGGCGTTAGGGTTTATTTTATAGGTAAGTATTTAGATTAAAATAGGAATAATTTAGTTAATATTATTAATATTATTTAGATTTATTTTAATAATAATTATGTTAGGGGGTGTTAGGGTTAGACTTAGGTTTAGTGGTTAATATATTTAATATAGGTGGCGGCGGTGTAGGGGGGTTAGATTAGGGGTTAATCATTTTAATATAGGTGGCGGAGGTGTAGCGGGATTAGATTAGGGGTTAATCATTTTTAAATAGGTGGCGGCGGTGTAGGGGGGTTAGATTAGGGGTTAATCATTTTAATATAGGTGGCAACGGTGCAGGGGGGTTAGATTAGGGATTAATACATTTAATATAGGTGGCGGCGGTGTAGGGGGATTAGATTAGGGGTTAATACATTTAATATAGGTGGCGGCGGTGTAGGGGGATCATATTAGGGGGTAATATTTTTAAAATAGGTGGCGGCGGTGTAGGGGGATTAGATTAGGGGTTTATAATTTTAATATAGGTGGCAGCAGAGTAGGGGGGTCAGATTAGGGGGTAATCATTTTAATGTAGCTGGCGGCGGTGTAGGGGCTCACATTAGGGGGTATTCATTTTAATGTAGCTGGCGGCGGTGTAGGGGGATCAGATTAGGGGGTATTCATTTTAATGTAGCTGGCGGCGGTGTAGGGGCTCACATTAGGGGGTATTCATTTTAATGTAGCTGGCGGCAGTGTAGGGGGATCAGATTAGGGGGTATTCATTTTAATGTAGCTGGCAGCGGTGTAGGGGGATCAGATTAGGGGTAATCATTTTAATGTAGCTAGGTGGCGGCGGTGTAGGGGGATCAGATAAGGGGGTTAGACATTGGGAGGCATGTTAGACAGTAACTGGAGATTTAATATTTTAGTCATTTTTTTAGGCGGCGGCAGTTTCTAAAGTGCCGTAAGTCACTGGCGACTCCAGAAATTTGTACTTACGCAGATTTATGGACATCGCTAGTTTGTCAGACTTACGGCACTTTAGCAACTGCCGGTGCCGTATATTTGATAGCTCGCTGTGCGAGCTGAAACTACAGGCGGCGCAGGTTTCCACGCTTGCCTGGAAACCTGCGCCGTATATCCGATTGCGCCCCTTGTATATAAGTGCTCTGTGCAGAGTGTGGAACATCTTACATATAAGTGCTTTGTGCAGAGCGTGGAACATCTTATATATAAGTGCTTTGTGCAGAGTGTGGAACATCTTATATATAAGTGCTTTGTGCAGAGCGTGGAACATCTTATATGTGAGTGCTTTGTGCAGAGTGTGGAACATCTTATATGTGAGTGCTTTGTGCAGAGCGTGGAACATCTTATATGTGAGTGCTTTGTGCAGATCATGGAACATCTTATATATAAGAGCTTTGTGCAGAGTGTGGAACATCTTATATATAAGTGCTTTGTGCAAAGTGTGGAACATCTTATATATAAGTGCTTTGTGCAGAGCGTGGAACATCTTATATATAAGTGCTTTGTGCAGAGTGTGGAACATCTTATATATAAGAGCTTTGTGCAGAGCGTGGAACATCTTATATGTGAGTGCTTTGTGCAGAGTGTGGAACATCTTATATATAAGTGCTTTGTGCAGAGTGTGGAACATCTTATATATAAGTGCTTTGTGCAGAGTGTGGAACATCTTATATATAAGTGCTTTGTGCAGAGTGTGGAACATCTTATATATAAGTGCTTTGTGCAGAGTGTGGAACATCTTATATGTGAGTGCTTTGTGCAGAGTGTGGAACATCTTATATATAAGTGCTTTGTGCAGAGTGTGGAACATCTTATATATAAGTGCTTTGTGCAGAGTGTGGAACATCTTATATATAAGTGCTTTGTGCAGAGCGTGGAACATCTTATATGTGAGTGCTTTGTGCAGAGCATGGAACATCTTATATATAAGTGCTTTGTGCAGTGTGGAACATCTTATATGTGAGTAATCAAAAAACAAGAGTCTGGACTAAGTCTAACCCTCTTAGCCTCTCTAAATAAGACTGATATCTCCCTACTCAGTCCAATAAAGAATACAAAAAGAGAGGCGCTGTATGAACAGCTGAGAGAACCAACAATAGCTAAAAAAGTTTAAATAAAAATATCTCAATATGTATAATACAGTGTATCGTAAAATTAGATATATATCAATATGTATAATAAACAAACATAGAAAGGGATGATATAAGCTAGTTTAATAAAAAACAATAATAAATAACAATAGTAAGTTGTGGCCACAACTAAATAAAATGATGAAGAAAAATTAGCAGCATAGATTTACAATTCACAAATCAAAACGCTATTAATTAACTATGACGGTTCAGCGATGTAATATCACTTAGATAAGGTGCAATACTAAGCCTCCTGTAAGTAAATAAAACTGAAATAGTTGGCTTGTAATTTCTCCGATAATGTCCGTATGTGATTTAAAACTGGTGAGTTTAACTCACCAGTTTTAAATCACATACGGACATTATCAGAGAAATTACAAGCCAACTATTTCAGTTTTATTTACTTACAGGAGGCTTAGTATTGCACCTTATCTAAGTGATATTACATCGCTGAACCGTCATAGTTTAACTCACCAGTTTTAAATCACATACGGACATTATCAGAGAAATTACAAGCCAACTATTTCAGTTTTATTTACTTACAGGAGGCTTAGTATTGCACCTTATCTAAGTGATATTACATCGCTGAACCGTCATAGTTAATTAATAGCGTTTTGATTTGTGAATTGTAAATCTATGCTGCTAATTTTTCTTCATCATTTTATTTAGTTGTGGCCACAACTTACTATTGTTATTTATTATTGTTTTTTATTAAACTAGCTTATATCATCCCTTTCTATGTTTGTTTATTATACATATTGATATATATCTTATATGTGAGTGCTTTGTACAGAGCGTGGAACATCTTATATGTGAGTGCTTTGTGCAGAGCGTGGAACATCTTATATGTGAGTGCTTTGTGCAGAGTGTGGAACATCTTATATGTGAGTGCTTTGTGCAGAGCGTGGAACATCTTATATGTGAGTGCTTTGTGCAGCGCGTGGTACATCTTGAATGTGAGTGCTTTGTGCAGAGCGTGGAACATCTTATATGTGAGTGCTTTGTGCAGAGCGTGGAACATCTTATATGTGAGTGCTTTGTGCAGAGTGTGGAACATCTTATATGTGAGTGCTTTGTGCAGAGCGTGGAACATCTTATATATGAGTGCTTTGTGCAGAGCCTGGAACATCTTACATATAAGTGCTTTGTGCAGAGCGTGGAACATCTTAAATATAAGTGCTTTGTGCAGAGCGTGGAACATCTTATATATAAGTGCTTTGTGCAGAGCCTGGAACATCTTACATATAAGTGCTTTGTGCAGAGCGTGGAACATCTTATATATAAGTGCTTTGTGCAGAGCGTGGAACATCTTATATATAAGTGCTTTGTGCAGTGTGGAACATCTTATATATAAGTGCTTTGTGCAGAGCCTGGAACATCTTACATATAAGTGCTTTGTGCAGAGCGTGGAACATCTTATATATAAGTGCTTTGTGCAGAGCCTGGAACA